>NW_006408851.1:2222731-2231943 GCF_000296735.1 Chrysochloris asiatica
GGGGGGTTGTGTGAACAAATCAGGCCTAGTCCGAGATAATATAACGAGATTAAAAGAAAATGCAACAAGGCTGAATTCCAACAATTCTCCAAACTCGTGGCTCACCCAAAATATCCTCCCTTGGTTATTACCCTTTGTAGGACCACTACTCCTCCTTTGCCTGGGAGCTGTATTCCTGCCTTGTATAATAAATTCTTTCCAAAGATTTCTTGCAGGCTGACTCACTGCCATTGTAAAAGTTCAGGTAGCAACCATTCTTGTGTTGCAGACTTACCCCATCTATACCCCATAAATCAGCAGGAAGCAATCAAAGAGGCACGTCTGCCCTTATCCCCCTAAAACCAAGAATCTGGAATGAAGGACCCTGCACCTAATCAATGGAATGGCATTGCAACTACCCCCAATTGGCACTGAGTGGGGTCCTGCTTGAGCTTCCAGTCTCCGGAAAGCTTGGGTCTTTGTTACACCCCCCTTCCCCCAATTTCAGGTTTCAAGAAAATCTCCATACCTCTGCCCAAATCTCCATACCCCTGCCCATTTTAACTCACCAGAACTGTGTCCAGACCACACCACCTTAAATACCCAAGTCTGTAAGAGAACAGAGGGGCTCTTGGTCTCCCTTGGTGACTTAAGAGTACCCCCTCCCAGGTTTACTCTCAATAAACCTGCCTGCTGTTGAAGCCAAGACTCTTTCCTTCGTCTCTTTCTTTTTTTCCTTATACTTTCCTTGTTCGTCCCTAAGAGTGTCTCAGACCAACTCTTGCCCCTGTTACTTCTGGAGCCAACTTGGAGATTCCTGTTTCCAGCAAAGCCTGGAAAGGACCATGGCCAATGAGACACCCTTAATGGTGGATGAGGTGGGAGGCTATAGGCCTGCAGGTCTCCTGGGGTCCCCAACACCACAGGGCAGAGTTGCATGTTCAAACAGCTTTCTGAAACCAAGTCTGTAGATGGAGGTCCCTCATGAACATGCCTGGCGATTACTGATTCAGACTCAGGAAACCAGTCACATTGGCCTGAGGAGATCGACAATCAGGTAAAACCCCCATGTGGACTAGCGGAACTCCGGGGAGAGCTAACAAGCATCCCCCGTGGAGGTCTGATTTAGCTTGGAAACTGACCATCCCACAGAAACCAATATCCTCTCAGAAAAGAGGCCGAGAAATTCATTCTGGCCAGCTCATCCCTGTCCACACCAAGCTGTCTCCCTGCAGCTAAAGAAGGGAAGCCTATGGCTCACAAAAGGACAGATAAGCAATACCAGGTTATTTTACTGGACAATCTGTATATTACCCTGTGAATTATAGGGCAACTAAACCTGCCATCCTCCCCTGATGTGGCAACTGGAGGGCTGAACCATGATTGTATAGAAATCATTGACCAAGTATTTTCCAGCTAGCCTGACCTGTTTAAGTGTATCTGGACTAGACGTTGTTTGTGAACAGAAGTTGTTGTTGTTATATGCCGTGGAGTCAGTTCTGACTCATAGCGACACTGTACAGGGTTTCCAAAGCTGTAAATTTTTACAGGAGCAGAAAGCCTGATCTTACTCTTGCAGAACCACTGGTAGTTTTGAACTGCTGACCTTGCGGTTCGCAGCCCGATTCGTAACCACTATGCTACCAGAGCTCTTTGTGAACAGAAGTAGTTACATAGAAAAACAGTGTGTAATAGTAATCTTACAAGACTGGGTTGAGACAATAGTCCTCCTACCGGGGATCTTAGCTGATAAAAAGCTGAACTGATTGCACTGACAAGGGCATTAGAAATGCTGGCAAGAAAATCTGAATGTGTACCCAGAGGACTTGAGTAGAACTGAGGCAGAAGGATTGGAGAGAGGGGTTAAAGAATGAAAAGTAGATGACAATGGAATTGTTCCGGTTCTGAGAAGTTAAAAGCTAAAAAGGAAATTAAAAAAAAAAAAAAAAAAAAAGGTTCTGATCCTGTGAAAACTAACACCTGCTCTTCTTAAATGAGTCCATGAGTTGACCCACTACAGGAAAGAGACCCTGACATGGTTCATTAGGTCCTGGTACTAGAACAAGACATTTTCAAGAAAAAAAAAATCATTTAGGAGGTTAGCTCTGACTGTTACCTGCCTCAAAAACAATCCCAAAACAGGCTGTCCTGTACCAATACCAAGGCAAACAACCCCCTGAAAATTAACAGGTTGACTTCATGCAGATGTCCCAAGCTGGGAAATGAAATATTCTCTGGTTTTGTTTTTGTAGACACCTTTTCTGGTTGGGTAGAGGTTTTCCCCATCAGAACTAAGAACGTCGAAATAATGAAAATCCTCTTGAAGGAGCTTACCTCCAAGTTTGGACTTCCAGAGTGTCCAAAGTGACAGCAGAGCAGCGAGCACCTATAGATTAAATGGAGATTGCATTCAACATGGAGGTTCGAGAAAATGAACCAGACTCTAAAGAGAAACATGACAAAATGGTCAGGAAATTTATCTACATTGGGACCTGTTTCAAATAGCCCCAGAAGCGGGCTTAAATTGAAACCTTATAAAGTTGTACACAGTAAACCTTCCCAGGCAGCTTCCTTCAACCCTCTACCTGACCTCAGCCAAGGTTTAAAGGTGCAGTGGTATGCACAACACCTCCACCACACACTTTCTATTATTTGTAAAATTGCTCTTCCCAGGTCTGCTTCCTTCCCTACAGGTAACCTGATCCCTTACCGCCTGGAGATCATATTCTGCTCAGAACATGGAGAGACAGACCTGAAAACCAGTTAGAAAAAAAAAAAAAAAAAAAATGGACTAGACCCTGGGAAGTCCTTCTAGCCACCCCATCAGCTGTCAAGTTAGCCGGACTCAACTTGGACACAATGGGACTCTCATAAGACATTGTTCCTTTCAATGGGATGAAAAACATTTAGCTTAGAGTGTAATAAATGTATTTGATTTGTTTTTCCTTTCAGGAGGGCATCCAGAAGCATCTGCAAAGATTACTGAGGGCTGGAACAAGAAATTATCCCAAGCCCAGCAGCCAAGGTAGGAGGAGTCCCCACCTGGATTCACCACAGCAGGCTGAAGCAAGCCTCGACTCCATGAGAAGCTGAAACTGACCCTACCAACTCTCATAAGGTAACATAGAGACGTACAACCCGCCCTGCCTCAGACACAAACCGGGAGCTGGCTGATCTATGCATAGCTGAAGCATGAGGATGTCCATTGTGGGACTCATTTTAATTAGACTTTGGGGTGTGGAGAGAAATCTGTGTAATCTATACACCCACACCACCAAGGTGGGCCAAACAGTAACCACGCTACTCTTCTATAGTTGCTATAAAAGAGAAGGTACCCTCCTAGGAAACTGAATCTATAACCAATGGAACTGAGGTGGCCCAGACCCAGATACTAAATGCCATCTATCAAAATAGATTAGCCCTAAACTGCTTACTGTCTGCAGAGGGAGGAGGGGTATGTGAGAAGGTTAATTTTGTTAACTGCTGCATACAAGTAGATGACCAGAATCTGGCAGTAGAAGACCTTGTAAAAATGCAGAAAGTTGCCCATGTCCCTGTGCAAACCTGGAGTGGGTGGAACCCACAGAGCCTATGGGGTGGGTAGTTCTTCACCTTTATAGGATTCAAGACCCTTGTGGGTGGGGTCCTGTTTTATTTGGTATTTACTTAATCAGTCCATGCTTCCTCCCACTAGCAGTCATGGCCATGGGAACTGCCATTAAAACTAATCAATCAATAGGGGTACCAACAATACCAATACCAAATCAGTACCAAAATACCATTCCTTACATAGATGATGCCCCTGGGGAAAAGGTCCCAAAGGGCATCAAAGGGGGGAATGAACAGGAAAAGGTCACTGCCCTCTCCAGCCCTGGAGCCTCAGAATCTGGAGAAATTAGTTCCTCTGAGTCAGCCGGCTTAATAAAATCTGAAACTCGGCTTCACCTCTCCGAGTGGCCTTGGTTTCTTTGACCACGAATCTAAAACTGCTATAACAGAACCACCTCGACCCACCCAGGGACAGAAAGCTCTGATAGCAGAGGAGTGTGGAAGAGTAGCAGCAGCAGAACCAAGAGCCAGAGCGTGAGACAGCTTCCTAGCTAATTTAATGTATGCAGGAACCAGCCCTACCCCAAGCTGTTAGGTCAGTGTGTTCCAAGCCCAGCGATGGCACGCAAGGTTTTCCTTGTAGTTCTCATCAAGGCATCCCTTGCTTAAAGAACTGGCGAGTGGGTGTCACACATGTCCCATAACTCCTACAGGAGCTAGAGCTGAGAGACTTAAGACTGAGGTTTATAGTGGAGTGGGGTGCCCTGTGAGCATTTATCAGAGCATTTGTAAGATTCTGTGCTGGGGCCAACTGCCGTGTCTGACAATCAGCTATACTCCGTGATCCACACGGAAAGATTAAACCTGAGCAGGGGTGACAGGAGATTAGAAGAAATAAAAGACACAAGACACAAATTTAAATAGTAAAGTTGGGACCAGGTGGGATACAGCACTCTGATGGCGATACTGTGACTCTGACCTACATTCTGCACGTTTATTATATACACAAATCTAAGAAGGTACTGGGGGCAGAGAAAAGAATAACATCTGGTGTTATTCTTTTGAATGCACTAAGTGGGACTTTATCAGAACAATATAGTTGCTAAAGAAACAGAGATAGGGCAGGGAGATGTTTTTGCAGACTTGAAATGAAGGCCATGACCAAAGAAAGACTTTGCAAATTCCTCGTTCCCTGAGGCAGGCTTTGCAAGTTGCTCAGGGGGCAGCCTAACCTGGGAGCAGCCCAATTTTCTGGACCACAACTGTTTAGTTGTTATCCTTCGGTTAAACTGCCCTCAAGTCTGAGATCTTCAGTTCAAATCGCTCCCACCAATTCTGAACAAGGCAGAGGTAAGGTTCAGAGAGAGGTCTGCCTGTGGACACGACAGAAAAGAGGTTGTCCTGACTGTAAGAACTGTGCCCTGAACATGTCTACCCCTGAACTGTAACCTGCTAATTTCCCTAATAAACCCCATAGTTGAGTATGATGCCTGAGTTTTTGTGACCACTGCAATGAATTAATGAACCCAGCTTAGTAGAGTGATGTGAGGGGATGATGGTTGCCATTTTTTGCAGCTGCTATAGGGAACCAACTCGACAACACTTAGCAGTAGGGAAGAAGACTGACAGTAAGTTTTAATGGTCTCATGAAGTCTGTAAGTCAGTAAAAGCTGTGAGAAGTTGCTTCAGTTGCTGATCACTACCAATTTAGCAGCATAAAATAACATATACTCATTATGTCATATCTTCTGTGGCCAGGAGTCCAGGTAGGGCTGAGCTGGGTCCTCTGCTTCAGGGTTTCTCACAAGGCTGCAGTCCTGGTGTTGGCCGGGGCTGGAATTTCACCTGAAGGCTCAACTGGGGATGGATCCACATTCCAGCTCATGAGGTCGTTGGCAGTATTCAGTTTGTTTTAGGCTGTTACACTGAACCCCTCAGTTTCCTTCTGGAGGCTTCCCTCAGTTTCTTGCCACATGGCCCTAACATGACTGCTTCATTAAAGCTTGTAGGCAGAGAAGGCAATAGAGTTAGCTAGCAAAATGGAAGTCAAAATCTTATATAATCTAACATGGACGAGAAATCACCTTTGACGTATTCTATTGGTTAGAAGTAAATCAGGGGTCCCACCCACACTCAATGGGAGGGGATTACACAGGAGGTGGAGATCACTGGAGCCATCTAGAACCTGTCAACCACAAAAGATATTTCAGTTCAAGAACAAACCAGTGGCTTGCCCAGGAAACATCAAGGCAAGTAGTTGGGTCCCCTCAGTGCAAACCCCCTTCCAAGACTAAGACTCAATGGGAATACATGCTCTGATTGGTGACCACGCTTGTCACCGATAAGGGGAAGTGAGGGAAAAACAGCAACGAAGTGGTGAGCTAAGCCCTACAATGTTCAATAGACTTCTGTGAACCCGGGTGAAGACCTGGTTGGCCAGCAGTGTGGCAAGACCTGGGGACTCTTGGTTCCAGAGTCAGTGACATAGCCACAGAGGACTAGAGTGGAGAGTGAAGCATCCAGCTGATAAGAAGAGAGGGGATATGCACAAGAACACCCACACTTGCAGATAATACCCACTTGACCTGGCTTCAATGACTGGATGATCAGAGCTCAACCAGAAGAAGAAAGAAGAGGAAAAAAAATGAGTAATCTGATACAATTTGATGAATTTGACCTACACCTATGGATGCAGCTGCTCAAAAGAGGAAAAAAATCCTTACAGCAAGAATCATTCCCACCCCTTTCACACACAGAGTAGACAGGGATGGACAACTTGGACATTGGCTACCCAAAATGGGGGAGTGGGCTTACAAGCTTTCAAGAGGGAACCTAGATCCAGAGGGCCTGGAGGAAGGTAGAATCTCCAGTGAGTAGTATTCAATCTGTCTAGGCGGAGCTGATGAAATGAAATGCAGATGGGTATCTTGTGATACAATAGTGAATAATTCTTATCAGGACTGATTGTGAGGGTTGGAAACGTAAAGGTAGACATTTTATAGCAAGGAGAGGAGTGATTAACTTTTCAGTCTAGGAGCGGAGATCCCTAGGACCATCAATGGAGAAGAGCAGAGAGCGGGACCCTACCCAGAGAAGCAGTGATGCCTGAGATGGAGGCAGAGACTATGAGGTGGAGCGATGGAGCAGCTGGGGACTTTAGATCCAGAGAGGGAGAGGGACTGTGTGCTGAAGACCGGGGAGGGGTGGGGAGTGTGGGAGGTAGGCTTGCAAGGTATACCCTTTGGTTGGTTGATGATGCATGGAGGGGATTGTAACCATGGCAATGAAACGATATATGATACAATGAATGTAAAACTAATGTTCTCTCATGTAAACTATCACATAATTCACACTAAACATTTTTTAAAAAAAGAGAGAGAGAGATTTCAGTTCAGAGAAAGCAGAGTGTTCAGCAGTGAGGCCTCTGCTCTAGACTTGATCAAGCACAGGCTGGAAAGTCGTTGAGCAAGATCATTGTAACTGAGACTCTTGGTTCATTGACGTGATCTGCAGAGCTGAGTTGTGTTTATGGAAGCATGGTCCTGAATACAAGGGCCATACTTGTTGCTGGAAAGACTTATCTAGAGTTCTGTATGACCCTGAGATGGTATCCTTTCTGAATATTTCCCCTTTACTGCTGCCTGACCTGCAGATTGTGGGTTCATTAGCCCATGCAACAACAGGAATCAGGCCTTCAGCCTGCTTCCTGACCCATGGATTCAGGACTTGTCAGTTCATACAAATTTATGAGTCATTCCTGGAATTAATTTCTATCTATATATGTTTCACTAGTTTTGCTCCATCTTTTTTTTTTTTTTTTAATGTTTCAAAGATTTTGTTGTGAATTGAGTGATAGTTTATATGGGAGAATATCGGTTTTACACTCATTGTTTCATTGCAATGCTTACAATCTCCTCCGTGTATCATCATTCAATAGTATTTGCTTCTATTCCCTGTTTTCTGTTTTTGTTTTGGGGGGTGGGGTGGAGTGGGGATGCACACAGAAACACTCACGAATATATAATCATTTAAACAACCTGGTCGCTGGCACACAGTCTTTCTCTTTCCATGAGTCTACAGTCCTCGGCTGCTCTATTTCTCATGTCCTCATCTCTGGGGTCGATCTCACATTCCACTTATGCCCTTCTCTCTTGATGGTCCTAGGGTCCTCTGTTCCTGGGCTGTAAGATCAACTACAACCACCACCCCCTTTTTTTGTTGTTTTTTTACAAAACTTCTACCTTTGCAGTTGTGACAGTTGCAATGAGTCATGTTAACAATTACTCACTATTGAATTATAAGAATCTTACCCTATCTCCTTTCACCAGACCCATCTAGACAAAATGAAAACTATTCAGTTAGGATTCTTCCATCTTCTTTTGAATACTTCCATTCTGGTCTTTTCTTAATTTGTCTTTTTATGACATTTTGGTTTCTTCATGTATGATGTGCTGTGTGTCATCCCACAAATCATCTGGTCTTCAGTCATTAGTGTTCAATGTGTCAAATCTTTTTTTTTTTTTTAATGACTTTATTGTGGCTTGAGTGAATGTTTACAGGGCAGAGCATCGGTTTTACATTCAACAAATCATACACCTTGTTTCATTACAATGATTACAATCCCCTCCATATACCATCAGTTAACAGTATTTCTCTCTATCCACTTTAGCTTTTTAAAAAAAAAACAACAACAAAAAACACTCAGACATATGTAATAATTTACACCACCAAAGGGCACATTCTGCAAGTCTGCCTCCTGGCCACCATCTCTTTTCACCAGACCCATCTAGACACAATGAAATCTATTCAGTAGGGACTCTTTATTTCCCTTTTGAAATCTTGTAAGCCAGTCACTTTGTGCCTTAATCGTCCCCTCATTTTAGGTAGCCAATGTCTAAGTTGCCCATCCCTATCTACCCTGTGTACAGAGGGGATAGCATTGATACTTGAGTGATACTGTTGATATTTAGAGTAACTATCTCTCTGTGTATAGGTCAGGCTCATCCAATTGTAGCAATTTACCCTTGTTTCTTTTATCCAAAAAAAAAATTTTTTTTTTTTTTTTGTAATCTTCCTCTAGTGGAGTTCTGATTATTTGATCAAGGATAGATCAAAAGGGTACTTACTGTCTGCAAATTTGGGTGTTCTTGTGCATCTCCCCTCACTTCATATCAGCTGGGTGCTTCACTCTCAGCTCTAGCCCTCTGTGGCTAAGTCCTTGTCTATGGGCTCAAGTGTCCTCAGGTCTCACCACACTTTGGACCAACCAGCCATTCCTCTTCTCTCTCTCATCTCCAGGTCAACGGAAGTCAATGGACTGTGGTTGAACTCAACCCATTTCTTCATTGCTGCCTTTCCCCCTCTTCCACTCACCAGTAGACCAATGTGGTCGCCAGCAAGGTTACATGCTTGTGTGTTCCCTTTGAGTTTCAGTCTTAGAGGGGAGTTTGTTCTGAAGGAACTTGATTGCTAGCCTTGATGTTTTCCTGGTGAACACCTTGCTTATTCTTGTAGTAGCCAGTCATGCTGACATTTTTGTTTTGTTTTTTTCCTGATGATCTTTCTTTGAAGATGTATCTTCTGTCACTGTAGCTGATCCAGGCTGGTCTGCTTGTCCTTATTAGTGGGAATGTCCCATCTCAGAAACTTCTGGATGGGACTCAGGATTCCACCTAAGGTCCTAT
>NW_006408851.1:2236978-2250555 GCF_000296735.1 Chrysochloris asiatica
CTCTTCAATTCTACTCCTTTGCCCTTTCAGTGTATTGTGCATTTCTGATATTCTATTATTATTAATCATTTGGACCTCTTTCTGTAGGTTTTGAATGGTTTCCAATGCTGTATCTATCTTATTTGATTGTTCCTGTAGTACTTTCCTGACTTCTTTCTAATTTTTCTCAACTCCATTGTATAGTATTTTGATACATTTTATAATCATCTTTCTGAATTCCTTCTCAGGCAATTCCAAAGCCTGCCCATCTTCCAGTGTGGAGTGTAGGTCTACTTCCAGCTCATTTGTCTCAGTCACTTTATCTCATTTCTGGACATGTGCTGATATAGCCATCTGTTTCTGTTTTTTTTTGGGGGGGGCATATTCAGGAGTTATCTGTGGCCTTAACACTTAGATGGGTGTGTATTTTGGTATTTTTTATGCTTTTTGATTGCCTCCAGGTAGATGTGATCAGGACATGGGCTTCCCTTTTCACTCTTCTTCCTGAGAAATTTCAAGATGGCTGTTGTGACATAACTCAGGATTTAATTTTCGACCTATTTCCTTTTTTGTCTGCTTGTCCCGCTCCACAATCCCCATTCAGGCCTTTTTTTCTAGTTATAAACAGTTCAGGGCCAGCTGTGGCCATTTGGTTTTAAGTGGAAACTGTCTCTTTAAATTTTGAAGAGATCTGTGCACATGTGTAGTAGAAACCTCCTGGGGTGGGTGTGGGGTGTCCACTGGCTCAGGCACACCCTCTATTCACCAGAATGGAGGTGCACGGACAGCTAGAGACCAATGAACAGATACCAAAAAAAAAAATGTCCACACCTTTATTTCTGCAGTTCTGTCAAGCATCCTTGGCTGCTCTGATCCTTCCCCCACTTGGTCTTGCCCAAGATGGTGGCTCTGGGAGCAGCTGAGCATCTTGGATTAGAAAGCAATGGATTTCTTGCTTCTGCTACAAATTCCCCTAGCTGTAAGCCTTCCAACCTTCTAAATATTCCTTTATATGTGATTCAGAGTTCTGGCATCATCCCCTGAGCCTGCTTGGTCTGGTATTCTGTGTTGTTGCTGAAGGAGTTCTTCACTGCACTTCTACCCAATCCACCATCTTGTTTGTTCCCTATTTTTTTTTAAAAAAAGCTTTTACTGTGAATTGAGTAATCACATCATTAGGTTTTCATTCAACAAATTGTATTTTGTTTCATTGCAATGATTTCAATTCCCTCCATGCACCACTGACTAACACTTTACCTCTATTTACCTCTATGCACCCCCATTTTTTGAGTACACAAAACACAAAGAAAATATATATTCATTTAAATGTCCAAAGGGCACATTTTGCAAGCCAGCCTTCTGCCCACAGGCACACAACCTTTCGCATTCCATGAGCCTAGAGTCCTCAGCTGCTCTATCTATGTATGCCATTGCCTCTGCCTTCATCTCTGCTGCCACTGCTTTTTAGGTTAGGCCCCAACACTCCACTCATGCTCAGCCCTCCTGATGGTCCTAGGGTCCTCTGTTCCTGAAATTAAAGATTAACTCCTCCCCCATGTTAGTTTCACAGCTTATACACGTACAGTTGTGAGTCAACTCTATTTTTGAGATGGTCTCTAAATTCAAATAGAATATTTGTTGTTGTTGTTAGGTACCATCAAGTTGGTACTGACTCATAGTAACTCTATGCACAACAGAATGAAACACTGCCCAGTCCTAGGCCAACCTCACAATTGTTGCCACACTTGAGCCCATTGATGCTGCCACTTTGCCAGTCCATCTCACTGGGGTCTTCCTCTTTTTCTTTGGCCCTCCACCTTAACAAACATGATATCCTTCTCCAGCAACTGGTCTCTTCTGACAATATGTCCAAAGTATGAGAGAAGAAGTTTGACCATCTTGGCCTCCAAGGAGCACCCTGGCTGCACTTCTTCCAACACAGATCTGTTGGTTCTTTTGGCTGCCCATGGTACTTTCAATATTCTCCTCCAACACAATAACTCAAAAGCATCAATTCTTCTATGGCCTTCCTTATTCACTGTCTAGCTTTCATATGGATATGAAGTAATTGAAAATACCATGGCTTGGGTCAGGCACACCTTAGTCCTCAAGCTAACATCTTTGCTCTTCAACACTTTAGAAAGGTCTTGTGCAGGAGATTTGCCTAATGCAATACGTCATTTGATTTCTTGACTGCTGCTTCCATGAGTGTTGATAGTTGATCCAAGAAGAATGAAGTCCTTGACAATATACTCAAGGCTTTATTTTGACTCTTGTGGACTTGTAATTTTCTTCAACATCAACTTGAACTTGCATATAAGCAACTGATGATCTGTTTCACAGTTGGTCCCTGGCGTTGGTTTGGCTGATGATATTGAGCTTATCCGTCTTTTCCCAAAGATGTAGTCCATTTGATTCCTGTGTATTCTGTCTGGTGAGATCCAGGTGTATAGTCGCCTTTTATGTTGTTGAAAAAAGATATTTGCAATGAATAAGTCATTGATGGTGGCGGTGGTGTGCCACTGAGTCGGGTTCAACTCATAGTGACCATGTACAAAGTTTCCAAGGCTGTAAATCTTAACTGGAGCAGAAAGCCTCATCTTTCTCCCATGGAGCAACTGGTAGATTTGAACTACTGACCTTGTGGTTAGCAGTCCAATTCATAGCTCACTACACTACAAAATTCTATCATATGATCTCCAGCATGGTTTCTATCACCAAGTCCATATTTTTCAATTGCTGATCTCTCTTCTTTGTTTCCAACTTCTACATTTCAATCTCCAGTAATTACCAATTCATTTTGAGTGCATGTTTGATTAATTTTAGACTGCAGAAGTTGGTGAAATTCTTCAACTTCCTCATCTTTGGCATTAGTGTTTGGTGTATACATTTGAATAATAGTTGTACTAATTGGTCTTCTTTGTAGGAATATAGAAATTTATTCTATCACTAACAGCATTGTACTTCAGAATAGATCTTGAGATACTCTTTTTACCCATGGATATGATACCATTTCTCTTTACTTTATCATTCTCTGCATGGTAGACCATATGCTTGTCTGATTCAAAATGGTTAATGCCAGTCCTTTTCAGCTCACTACTGCATAGGATATCTATCTTTTCTGTTTCATTTTTGGTGACTTTGAAATTTCCTAGACTTATACTTTATACATTTCATGTTCCAGTTATTAATGGATGCTAGCAGTGTTGCCAAACTGAAACATGGGTTGCCACCTGTCTCCTTAGTCAATCACAGAGATGGGAGAGATCCAATCCAAGCTTTATTAGCAGAAAGCCAGAAGTCTGGAGGACAGGAAAGTAATTTCTCAAGACCATCCTGTCCATTATGAGCAGGCACATTATATAGGGTAAGTTACATTTGGATGTAATTTACCTTAACATCAAGATAGCATTCTTTGGGAAAAGGAAGCAATAAACCAATAAACTTCCTCAAACATTTTACTTTTAGGGTCTCAGCTGCTTAATTCCTGAGATAACTATCTGGGGGGTTTAAGCATGTCCTGTTCTCCTTCTAGGACCATAAGGTGTCCTAGCTAATTTATAAAATTCCTCATTTGCAGGGTCCTCATTTGAGACTTAATCACAAAGCTGACTCCATTTTGTTCAGGTCAGTAGATCCATGCTATCAGCAGCTGCTTTTTCTCATTTTGAGTTGTGTCCTATCAGCAAATAAAGGTTCCAAAAGCTTTGCTCTATCTACATCACTGAAGTTGTCTCTGAGGAGGCAGAATTCCTTTCCAGTCATATTTTGAGTGCCTTATAACTTGAGGGGCTCATCTTCTAGCACTATATCAGTGTTCCACTGCTATTTATAAGATTTTTAGTGGCCAATTTTTTCAGAAGTGGATCACCAGATTCTTTTTCTTAGTCTTGGTCTGGAAACTTCACCAAAACCTGTCCACCATGAGTGAGCCTGCTGGTATTTGAAATACCAGTGGCATATCTTCCAACATCACAGCAACGTATAAGCTAGCACAGTGTGACAAACTGACAGATGAGTGGTATAAAAAATTCCTAATAAATAGATTTTTTAGCCATTTAGTGTCTATCTGCTTTACCTACTCTGATAAAATGTAAGGATTCCCAGCTGCTGTTGCCCTTCAGAGCTCTCTGACCCAGGACTATTTGCTTCACTTGGGCAGACATAAGCTTACTCCCATTCTCTTCTATCTCCCCAGGACTTCCTTTGTTCTCTTCTCCTGGTGCCTCTGGACCACCTTCTGATGTGTGAGACTCTTCCCACAACCCAACATGCAGCTGTCAATGGGTCTGCCAAAACATAGAGCTTGGTTATCTTTTTTCTTTGATCAGCTTCAAACTCCCTTGAACTCATTACAAATGGTGATGAGAACTAGGTGATAATTTTGGTGCTGCTCAGAAAAAAAGAGAAAGGATCTACCAACCAGCAGGTTCATCAATTAGCAAAATGATCCCAGGTGGTGCTAAGTAGTGGAGGCTCAAAATCTGGAAGTGTCTGGTCTGTGTCCATTCAGGAAGCATTGCTCTTTGTCAGGTTGTTGTTGTTGTTGAGTCGATTCTGACCCATAGCGACCCCCTGTATAGGGTTTCCGAGGAGAAGCTGGTGAGCTTGAACCGCCGACCTTGCAGTTCAAACGGCTTTGCAGTCTGGCTCATTAATCCACAGCGTCACATCAGAACTCCCTTTGTCAGGTCACACTCTGTATTTTCCTGATCGCCCCCGTGCTTCCTAGTCAAATGGTGGTGCCGGAATGTGGGAGAGAGTCCAGGCCATTGGAACTGAATTTGGGGTCAGAGACAGTGAGCTGCTCTGGGAGGTAGATGAGCCTGCTTGCCTGGGTTCCTCACTCAGCAGGTATTGGATATTACAAGACCTGTGGTGCTGAGTAGAGAAAGGGGAAGTGTGCACACCTCTGGATCAAAGTGGGCTATCCCTGACCCCTTATGGGCAATAGTGGGAGGAGCTCCCTGCAGTGGCTAGGTTAGTGATTTGGGGTACTTTGAGATGAGAGTATCAGTAAGTCCTGGGGACTTATGGCTGGCAAATGAGCCGAGATGATGCAGAGACATGGGGCAGAGGCTGGTACCATAAGCTCAGCTAGGAGAGCATCTTTGCAAGCAGCATCCCTGACTGGTGCTCTCACACTGCATCTCCTGCTGCTGCCAGTATCATTCCAGTGCCCTCCACCCCATCCCAAGGATACTGAGATCTCTATGAGTCAGAACCGCCTCCATGGCACACCACCACCATGACCACCACCACCCCTGGGCCAAACGAGCTAAAGCTTTACTTAAAGTAACTAAAGGCAAAGACATTCATATCCCTGATCCTCCCAGATCCCAAAGGAAGTTACTGTATAATTGAACAGTTGCTCCAGACCATGAGGCTGAGTGTTGGGCCTTGTTCATGGCTGCTTCTCACCAGAACACCACCAAGAGAGGAGGTAGGAGCTTAAAGTTGTAGGGAAGGAGAAGAAAAAGAGAGGAGAACCCTGGGGATATGGATGGGTCAGCTGCTCTTCGGAAACCCTATACAAGGTTGCCATGAGTGGGAACTGAATCTGACACAAAGGCACTTAACAACAAACAATACCCAGAAGGAGAGAGTCTCAGCTGTAGAATGAAATAGATAGGACAGGTTTCTCCTCCAATGGGAAGCTGACCCTTCTTGTTTGATACTCCCCTTTTGTTTTTCCTGTCTTTATCACTTTGCATGTGAATACCAGCAAAGTAGAGGGTAAATTGTCCCAAACATTACAGCAGGAGTGCATGCCACCTCCTCCTCTAGGTTGTTGCTGTTGTTAACTGCCCTCTAGTCATTCTGACTCAAAGTGATCCTGCATAGGGTTTCTGAGGAGTGACTGATGAGCTTGAACCACCAACCTTGTGGTTCAAACTGACCTTGCAGTCCAGTGAATTAACCTTCAGTGCCAACCCAGAAACAAGCAAGAAAGGATTTTGCTACATATAGACTGTATTTGGCAGCAGAGAACTCTACTTAATTTTAGGGACTGAAATGAACAGCACATGATGGAAAAAATGGTGTCCTTGCCAAAGGACCCTGTACAATTGGCATGACTCACACAGGAGGCTGCTAACTGATAGGCTGGTGGTTCGAATCTACCCAGCAGTACTGAGGAAGAAAGGTCTGGTGATCTGCTTCCATTAAGATTACATCCAAGAAAACCCTATGGAGCAGTTCTATTGTATAATTCAAGGGTCACCATGAATTGGAATCATCTTGATGACAACTGGTTTTAGTTTAACTGGTACTGGTGGTAAACATATCATGGTGCTGCTTAAGGCTAAAGAGCCCTCCCTGATGGTGAACACTTAAGTGCTTCACTACTAACTGAAAGGCTGGTGAGTCTGACCCATACAGAGGTTCTGTGGGAGAAAGAGCTGTGATCTGCTTCTGTAAAGACAACAGCCAAGAAAACCTCTGGGTCAAGAGGGAAACTGGTGCTAGGGAGCATGGCGGAAGGCAGAACCTCCAGTAGGTACTATTCAATCTGTCTGGGCGGAGCTGATGAAAGGAGATACAGATAGGTAACTCGTGATACTGTAGTGAATAATGCTTATCAGGACGGACTATGAGAGTTGGAAATGCAAAGGTAGAAGTTTTGTATCAAGGAAGGAAGTGATTAATTCTCCAGGAGAGGAGCGGAGGCCTCTGGGACCATCAACAGAGAAGAGCTGAGACCGGGACCCTACCCAGAGAAACAGAGATGCCTGAGATAGAGACAGAGATGATGACATGGAGTGATGAAGCAACTGGGGACTTTGGACCCAGAGAGGGAAAGGGACTGTGGGCTGAAAACTGGGGGGAGGAGGAGGAAGTGTAGGGGGCGGGTTTCTGGGATATACCCTTTGGGTGGTTGATGATGCATGGAGGGGATTGGAACCATGGCAATGAGATGTTATACGATGGAATGAATGCAAAACTAAAGTTCTCCCATGTAAACTATCATATAATTCACAATAAAACATTAAAAAAAAAAAGAAAACCTCTGGGGCAGTTCTATTCTGTCACATGGGGCTGCTACAAGTCAGGACTGGCAACACCTAACAACAGTAACCAGCTAAAGCAAGAAAGATATTGAAGGAATAAAACCTATCATACGTGACTTAGGTAATGAAGGGGTGCTGATTCCTACCATTTCACCTTTCAGTTCCCTGGGATGGCCAGTGCTTAAAGGCCATTGATAACTGGAAGCTAAATATAGACTATGCTGAGTTAAGCAAAGCTATTCCCTTTGTAGGACACCTCTACAGACCTGGTGTGATGCTGTGGGTTAATGTGCTGGACTGCAAAGTCACCTTGAACCACAAGGTCGGCAGTTCAAGTTCACCAGTTGCTCCTCAGAAATCGTATACAGGGTTGCTTTGAGTCAGAACCAACTTAACAACCAGACATTGTCACCTTAGGATGACACTCAATATAACATGGGCAGATGACTTGAAGTTAGCGACTCGGTTAATATGTTCTCACTGAAAATTTCACATGAAAGTCAGCTGCAATTTGCCTTCACCTTTGAGACTCTAGATAGAGTACATCTTTCCCCGGTTGCCTATGAGAAACCCCAGAGTCTAGTCACTTAGCCCATGATTTGGATGTGTACCTGACATGGCACTCCAGTCTGGGATGCCATCTTCAGCCCGCATCTGATCACCATCTAGCATAAACTAAGCAAACTACCCACCACTATCTGGAGAGAACGGTGTCCTCACCTGTCACCCAAGTACTTTGTTCTACTACTAAACCTGGACCTACTCCTGACACCCAGGTGGAGGAACTAACTGTTCCCAGACCAGTTCACACCATTTGGACCAGGGGACAATCAGATACCCGTCCTGCTGACCACAAACGACCTCTGACTCTAACTGTTTAATATGTTGCTGTGCCTCTTACCTAAGAAACTCCTCCCTGGTCAGTGTTGATTAGCACATCTTGCTGCATGTGGGTAGATGACACTCACCAAATTGTACAGAGAGCCATGGATATATACCAAAGAAGCCATACTACTATTCTAGTGACAAAACAGATTGAGCAAATACAATTCTTTCCTTTTTCATCTGTTCTCTTGGCTTTCCCCCATGATGGGCAGACTGGCTGCAAATAACCTTTGAAATAATAATTCTGGGTCACTGGCTCCAAACTCAGTCATTACAAAATAACATACAAATTTAGATTGTAAAACAACATGGGGCAAGGGAATGGACTTTATAAATGAGCCAAAGATGACCTCTGTGTATTAATTAGTCTCAGGTTGTTTATTTTTTCATAACAGGCTGGGCCCTGTTAGCCACAAAAAACTTGCTGGCACCAATCTCAAATTTTTACATTTGTAATTGACTTGAAAATAGTGCACATGAACATGTTTTTAGCCACTTAGAACCTATCTCTTTACACACTCACATCTTCTATCCCTAGATAAAATATAACCATGGAGCTGCTGCTGCTGCTTTTCATCACTCTGGCCTGCAGCCTGCAGAGGGACATCGCCTAGCTGGATTTAAGCTGCCCTCCTTTTCTCTAGTTGATTCTAGGAGTACCTTTGCCTTCTTCTCTGACTATTGGCTTCCTATGCCACTGCTTCTGGGGATGCTTCTGCTGTAGGACACAGCCACCCCACCCCCACCCCCCCATCCCCACCCCCACCCCCCATCCCCACCCATACAGCTATCAATGTATCTGACCCAACAAAGAAAGTATTTGTGCAATGCTGCTAGCTTATGGTCATTGTCTTTTCTCTTAATCAGCCCTGAACTACCTCAAATTTACAACACATGTATAAGGCAAAATTCTGAAGGAGCCAAAGTGACTTACTAGTAGAAAATAGTGTACAGAATGAGAAGACAATGTGAGAAGATACATAATGAGCCATTAATAAGAGAGAGAAACCCATTACAACACAGTTGGTGCAACCAGACTGTGTATTTTATACAGTTATGCTTTATATTAAAAAGGAAAAATGAACAGTGGCTTAAATAGAAAATGGAGTTCCTGGGTGGTGTAAATAATTAAGGGCTCAAATACTAGCCAAAAAGTTGGTAGTGTCAACCTAAGCAGATACATCTCAGAAGACAGGCCTGGTGACACGCTACTTAAAGGTCACAACCTTGAAAACCCTAGGGAGGAGCAGGTCTATTCTGTATACATGGGGTTCCCGTGAGTTGGAATCTACTGGAAAACAAGCAACTAACAATAACAAACAAATAGGAGATGAGTTTACATAACACCTTCTGAGTAAGTGGGCCAGGGCCAGAGGGGGGAATCTGCACTGTGAATGACCCAGGACCCTCCCTGTGCCCACTTGTCCATCACTAGTACATGGCCCTAATCCAAATGGCTCATGACTCCATCCATCGTATCTCCACTCCAGCAAAAAGGAAGTGCAAAAGATAAGAAGTACACATCCTTAACTTTAAAGACACTAATTGGAAATTGCACAAACCACTTCCTGCAACATCCTTTTGTCCAGAAGTTAGTCACAGAACTTACAGTTAGTTGTAAAGGAGGCTGGGAAAAATATTTTTTATTTTAGGCACTCAAGAATAGGGAGTAGAGGACATCCAACAATATGGTGGACTAGGCAGAGCTTCTACAATAAAGATATGAGAAACCAATGAAACAGATATTGATAATAATCCTGGAACCCTGATCTTCATGGCCAAGGATAGAGAAATGGATTGAATACTAACCAGGAGAAGCAGCGGAACAAAAACTACAAACAAGAAGATAGACAGAGCAGGTGAACTGCCAGCCAGCCAGACACAGCGTGGCCATTTCAAACTTAGTAAGTGTTTTGGACAATGACCTGCTAACCGATTCTGCTCCACCAAGCTAGCACAAACATGTTCACCTATTCGATTCTATCCTTGCTCCCACACCTTTACCGGTGGCCAGAAGCATGACCAGCTCTCTTCTTAAGCCACCTGGCAATGGGGACACCCACTACCTGTACAGCCTCTGCTCTGCCTAAAGTCAGAGGCTCCACCTTGTAGACCAGGCAGCAGGTACAGGCGAACCCCAGGTTTGGAGGTGTGCACTCTCTGCCTCCTTGGATCAGCAGAATGTGCAGTGCTGGACAAGACGCTGTAACCACAGCCACTTGTAGGCAGGCAAGAACTTCTGAGAGCAGGTGCCCGATCCCTTCTAGGCTGGCAGGAACTCTATCCAGGACTGGGTATCCTGCCTGCTCCTTGCTTGGCAGAGGGCACTGAAGCATAGTGGGTGCCCTGTCCCCTCAGTTTTCTACTTAATTTTTGTCCTTTTGTTTTTTCTTTTTCTGGTTTCTTTTTTTCTTTCCTATTATCTATTTTTTTTTTCTCTCCTCCCTAGTTTTTTCTCCTTTCTCCCTTTATTTTTATTTCCTTTCCCCTTTTATTTTTTCTAATTTTTATTGTTTTATCCTGTGATTTTCTCTTTTTTTGCTGCTTTTGTCTTGTGTGTTTCTTCTTCTAGTTTTTCTTTTCCCACCTGGTGGAAGGCAGCAACAGTGTCCAGGCTTTCCAGCTGCACCCATACTTCCTGCAGCCCCATTTAATGGGTGAAGGCTGCACCATACCTGCTCCTGCTCCTGCTCCTGCCCTGCTAAATCAATGATAGGCAGGCGGCAGACACCACCAGTTCAACCCACCCTCAACTGCTCTGAATGAGCACACACACTCCCGCCCTCTGCCCTCTATCACACTAACCAGAGACAGCTGGTGAGGGCAAAGAACTACAGCCTCAGAAACCCTACACAGGGTCTGACTCTTCAGTATATAACAACATTTACACTAAAACAAAGATGAGGAGCTAAAGAGAGGCAGGGAAGCTAGACTCATTGAAGCCAAACAAAAATAATGAAAATAATGAGAATGTTGATACATTGTGAAAAGTCTAACCAATGCCAAGGAACAAGCTGTATAAAAATTGTTCAATGGAAACCTAATTTGATATGCAAATTTTCTCTAAAACAAAAAAAATTAAAAATATACTCAGGTAATAAGAAACTATAAAGAATGCCCTAGAAAATCTGAAAATTACAAGATACAATATTTACAAACAAAAATCTAATTATCAAAATTCAAATCTCAATAGATTTTTACAGACAAAACTAGATAATATGATACAAGTAAACCATTATAAATAATATACTTTAAGTAGAAGGAGAGAAGATCCCAGAATGTATGAGATGAAAGAAAATATATGGGTAAATATAATATAAATATAAAATAAAATATAAAGGGCAAATATATTATTAAGTCTAAACAAATATTAAATCCAGAATAAATAAAGATATTTGTTGTTATTAAGGGTCATTGAGTTGGCTCCGCATCATAGCAGTCCTATATAGGGTTTCCAAGGCTTTAAAAAAAAAAAAATCTTTGTGGGAGCAAAAAGCCTCAGCTTTTTCCCACAGAGCGGCTGGTAGGCTGAAATTGTTGACCTTATGGTTCACAGTCCAGTGCTTAGGTAAAAAAGACAATCTTTAGGTTGTTAAGTGCTGTAGAGTCAGTTCCAACTCATAGAGACCCTGTATAGGGTTTCCAAGGAGCAGCTGGTGAGTTTGAACCACTAATCTTGCAAGGGGTAAATAGAGTTAACTTAAATCTAAAGTCTTTTTCCCCTTTCCTCACATTAATGCTGAATATAGAGGTTTTTTTTTTAATATATTCTTATAAAAATTTCAAAATAAACTTCTACCCAGTATGTAGTCTATTTGGTTATTGTTGTTCTGTACATTTCAGTATATAAAGGGATTGTTTTGTGGGTCTCCTTATACATTCATTACCTCTAAAATTACTTACTAAATTGCTCAGTAATTCAGATGCTTTAGATGGGACTTACCAAGTCTTATAAAACATGACTGTAGAAATTCAAAAATAGAGTTTTTATAACTGGGCAGTTTTCTGCAGTAAGAATGCCATTCTTCGGTATGTTGTTAGGTGCCATTGAGTCAGTTCTGACCCATAGTGACCCTGCATAGGGTTTCCAAGGAGCGGCTGTTAGGTTTGAACCACCGACCTGGCATTTCAAACTGACCTTGCAGTCCAACACATTATCTTGCAGTGCCACACCAGGTGGAATCTGACATTTTTGTCTTTCAGAACCATGGAGAGAGATCCAAGTCCCATGGAGCATGTGCAGTGAATCTCAAGTGGATTCAATGGGTCACAAAGGAGGAAAGTGTTAGATCCCCAGTGGACCCAGAACTATGATTTTAAACATCATCATTAAATATAGTCTAAAGCACTGCACAGTTGTGTGATCTTAGTCAAGTTTCTTATTCTCTTTTAACCTAGTTTTCCTTGGACAAGTAAATGTATATTTTCTAGATTTAATTTCTTTATTGTGGCTAATCAGAGCACCTTCTCTTAAGGTTGTGGTAAATATTGAACAAAATAATCCCTGTAGGTATTAATGTTTAACCTTATGACTGGCATATAGCAAGTGTTTTTAAAATGCAGCCATTATTACTGTGGGTGTTGTTACTCTGTAAAGGAGCTTTGGTAGCATAGTGGTTACAAGTTAGGATGCTAACCCTAAGGTCATCAGTTTGAAATTATGAGCTACTCTGCTGGAAAAAGATGAGGCTTTCTGCTTCTATAAAGATTTACAGCCTTGGAGCCCTATGCAGGGTCACTATGAGTTGGAACTGACTCCACGGCACACCACCACTACCATGTAATACCTTAAGGAACTTTCATTTCCAGGTTTCCATATAGGATCTCTGAAAAATGATGAATCAGCACTTTTAAAAATAAGTTCTGCTGATAAAGTGAAATTATTCTAGTCATAGTCTGGAAGAAATGTCACAGAAGTTCTCAATGATTTCTTTACATTTAACTTGCTAAATAATTTCTTTACAAGCCCCAGCAAGATTAGAACACTGGCCACAGTCATCCTCCAAGTTGGGTAGGAAAAACCCTGTAAGCAGAGCAGACACCAACCAGCTCATGAAAAGTTCCAGCTTTTGAACTTTTAAAAGTTTTATAAAAATGACTATACTCTTGGGAAAAGGACTGGACATAGAATTCAACATATATATTGCACACAGAACCTGATGCATTAGCTTAATGGTTTATGGTGGCTGTTGTTGTTGTTGTTAGGTGCTATCGAGTTGATACCCACTCATAGCAACCCAATGCACAACAGAACGAAACACTGCCTGGTCCTGGACCAACCTCACAATTGTTGCCATGCTTGAGCCCACTGATGCTGCCACTTTGCCAATCCATCTAGCTGGGGGTCTTCCTCTTTTTCTCTGACCCTCCACCTTAACAAACATGGTATTCTTCTCCAGAGACTGGTGCATCCTGACAATATGTCCCAAGTATGAGAGATGAAGTTTGGCCATCCTGGCCTCCAAGGAGCACCCCAGTTGCACTTCTTCCAACACAGATCTGTTGGTTCTTTTAGCAGCCAATGGCACTTTCAATATTCTCCTCCAACACCATAACTCAAAAGCATCAATTCTTCTACGGTCTTCTTTATTCACTGTCCAGCTTTCACATGCATATGAGGTTATTAAAAATACCATGACTTGAGTCAGGGGCACCTTAGTCCTGAAACTGACATCTTTGCTCTTCAACTCTTTAAAAAGCTCT
>NW_006408851.1:2252365-2255655 GCF_000296735.1 Chrysochloris asiatica
TACGCTACCAGAGCTCCTTTGTTAGGTGCTGTCAAATCCGTTCTGACTCCTAGCTACCCTACATACAGCAGAATGAAACACTGCTCAGTCTTGTACCATCCTCACACTTGTTCTGTCTGAGTCCACTGTTGCAGTCACTGTATGAATCCATCTCATTGGGGGTCTTCCTCTCTTGCACTCACCTTCCACTTTACCAGGTAACACATGTCCAAAGTACGTGAGACTGCCTCACAATCCTTACTTTTTCTTATTTATTTATTAGCTAGGCTTAGATTTAATAAACCAATAAATTACTTGGATTTCAAAACACCCAGAACACTTGATGTTACAGATTCAAGCCTTTTGATGGTTGAGTTAGTATTCTATGATCCAAAACCTTTATAAGTAAACCTAATACATAAATGCAACTGTTTTAATTATTTGTTAAATATGTATGCATATGAATAAATACACTCACTCCCTTCAGTAAACTGTAGGTGCACAAAGCTAGAAAACAGACCTTTCTCTTATCCAACTTACTTGACTCCAAAATAATACATGTGTTCCCAGCATTTAGTGCACACACACACACACACACACATTTATTACCAAGTATATAAGTTTGCAAACTTCAATCAATCACTATTACTCCAGTGCTAATTATTAGCTCTATTTAATTCATTATACATGACAATTCACATTTTGGATCAGAATATGAGAAATGAACAATGATTTCAACACTGTAAACTACTTTTGTTCTGTAGCTTCTCCTAATGTTCATATATGGCAGGTCAATACCATGAAGTGCATTCTGGGATTTAAGGATGATTTAGTGTAAACTATGATAAAATCATAATCCTGCTATTAATTTTGAAAATGTATACTTGTACTTCTAGTACACATCTTGGATGATGTTTGGATGTTCTATTTAATTTATTGGATTTTTTTTATTATAACAATGTATTATGTTTTTGGTAAAAATTTATACAGCAAACTAGGCTCCCAATGAACAATTTCTATATGTATTGTCCATTGATATCAATTACATTTTCTACAATGTGTCACCATTCTCATTATTTCTGGTATGGTTCTATTTTTGTGCATATTACTCATGGGTGATATTTTTTATGAGTTCATCTGTTATTCTACTATATTTTTTAATGCTGCATTACAAACATAATGAAGGAATAAGTCTCACTTTAAGCAATTACCTATAAATTAGTAAAATGATCATCTTACTCATGGCTTGAAGTCCACAGAAAATCTAAAGTGATTCTTCAGTTATTCTTTGAGGGAAAATGTATGAAAAACGTATTGCCAGGATTACTCAAGTAATACAGAGTAATTCTAATTATATCATTGGGATTCAAGAATCATGACCATGATAGGGCTAAAAAAGAGCTGAGATTCATTTGTCCAGAGTTTGTAAAATTCTTTGTTCCCAAATAAACCACTTCATTTAAAATCATATATATTATCTAAGGCAGTCTTTCAATTTGTCAAATATGCTTGCTCTCCTGGTTAGTTGTTTACTATAAAATAGCAGGAATAGAGTAGATAAAAATACAAATGAGAAAAATCATATTCCATACCCAAAATGAATTTCCCTGAATAGGTTAAAAAACAAGCAAACAAATAACCCTTTAGTAAAGAAACTTTTACAATGAAAAAAATTAAACAAGAGTGCTAATATCTTGTAATCACTTTCATCATTTTAAGAACCAGTAATGAAGTTTTAGTGTGGCACAGTAGGATAAGAACTGGACTGCAAGGTGGTTTGAACAGCAAGGTTGATGGTTCAAACTCACCAGCTGCTCCTTGGGGACCCTATACCAAGTGAGGGCACTGAGCAACAACAACACAATCTCATTTTTAATACCTTGAAGGCAGATCTGCATTATTGACTGTAATAGCAATATGTATGTTGTTGTTGTTGTTAAGTGCCATCGAGTCGGGTCCGACCCATAGCGACCCTGTACAGGGTTTCCGAGGGTGTAAATCTTTACGGGAGTAGAAAGCCTCATCTTTCTCCCGCGGAGCGGCTGGTAGTTTCGAACCGCTGACCCTAAGGTTCGCAGCCCGATTCGTAACCACTACGCTACCAGAGCTCCTTGTATAGTATATGCTAATCTTTTATAATGATATGCAGATTAATACAAGGTGCATTAATTTGGGGAGTCAACTCTGAATGATTTCTTATGCACAAACATTGGTCACGGTAGATACATGCCGATAGTAGATCATTAACTCTTAAAATCCCTTGCCATAAGCACCAAAACTTCAAAGAATTTTTTCTCTTGTGAAGATTAATTTATGTTGTAAATTGTTTGTGCCTGGGATTTGCAGTAGTGTAGGACTGCGTGGTCGGTTTGAACGGCAAGATTGGTTGTTCAAACTCACCAGCCACTCCTCGGAAAGCCTATACAGGGTCGCTGAGTCGCGGGTATAAGTTGCAACACGGACTCCAGCTCCTCTGCTTTCTTGTTCAATAGGAGTCTTAAATCCTCAGGGATGCCTAAGCACGTGCAAAGAGGCGGACTTTTTAGCAGGGCCGAGTCAGGAAAGAGGGACCAGGTGAAAGGTGAAAACCCAGCCCAACAGAGGAAGAGAACTTCCCTGCTAGTTTCTGGAGAACAGATTGCAGAGTCCCTGCCGTTAATTACGCAACTTTTTTTTTTTTTTTCTGTTGCAATGGGGCGGTGGTTAATCTTCTCACATGTGTCATCTGCCCAGGCGTCCCCCAGCTTCAGCACCCTCACTTCTAAGGAGTAATCCGGCTGTACTTCTAAGACACATTTGTTTGTTCGTCTGGCAGCATGAAATAATGAAAGCATAGTACTTCCATTATTTTTTGCCAACACCATAATTCAAATACATCAGTTCTTTTCTGGTCTTCCTATTCATTACCCAGCTTTCACCCACATATGAGGCAATTTAAAATGATGTTTCTCCTGAGCCCATGGACATAGCCATGGAAGGCTAGAATTCAGAGTGAAGTATCCAGCTGATAGGAAGTGAGGGGAGATGTACAAGAATGCCAAACTTGCAGATAGTACCCATTTGATCTAGCTTCGCTGGTTTAATGATCAGAACTAAAATGTTGTTGTTTTTAAGAGCCTTCGAGTTGGTTCCCACCCATAGAGATCCTGTACAGGGTTTCTGAGGCTGTAAATCTTTACCAGAGTAGAAAGCCTCATCTTTCTCCCACGGAGCAGCTGGTAGTTTTGAACTGCTGACCTTAAGGTTTGCAGCCCGGTTTGTTACCACTACACTACCAGAGCTCCTTAGAACTAAAATAGAGGAAGATTTTT
>NW_006408851.1:2260650-2288531 GCF_000296735.1 Chrysochloris asiatica
CAAGGTGGATGCCTATTGATTTCCCACTGAAATTCCTACAAAATTGCCCTTGTTTGATGAGAGGAATGAACAGGAACACTCTCTGGTGAAGGACTCTCTGGTGAAGCTTCTCTGTCATTTTTCTGTTAAAGTTGTGGCTATCTTTCTCAAAAAAGGAGCTCTGGTAGCGTACAGGTTACGAGTAGGGCTGCAAACCTCAAGGTCAGCAGTTCAAAACTACCAGCCATACTGCAGGAAAAAGATGTGGCTTTCTGCTCCCGTAAAGATTTACAGCCTCGGAAACTCTATACAGGTCACTATAAGTCAGAACTGACTCCACAGCATACCACCACCACCAACTTTCGCAAAACATGCTCATAATAAGCAGATGTTTTGTTCTTTGGCCCCCCCCCAGAAAGTCAACAAGAAAAATGCCTTGAATATCCTCAAAGCATGTTGCCATGATCTTTGCTCTTGACCAGTCTGCTTTTGCTTTGTACCACTTCCACCCCTTAGTAGTCATTGTTTTGATTGCGCTTTGTCTTCAGGATCATACAGGTAGAGTCATGCTGCATTACCTGTAACAATTCCTTAAAGAAATGCTTCAGGTTCTTGATACCACTTGTTAAATTCCACTAATAGCTCTGGTCTCATCTGCACCCATTGAATTTTGGCGCCCATTGACCAAAAAGTTGGCTCAAATTTTCCAGTCAGAATTGTGTGAGCTGAACTAATTGAGATGCATATAATGTTGGCTGTTCTTTCTGCTGTTGTCAGTTCTTTTTAATTAGGCACAAACATGATCGTTTCCCTGCAAACTGATAGGGATGGTTTGCCATTACAAGCTTCATCATCTTCAACATCGTCTTGTTCCTTCTTAAAATGAGTTATCCACTTGTAACCTGCTGATTTCTTAAGAGTACTGTCACATTAACTTTTTGTAAAGCATCAATAATTTCACCATTCTTCAACCAAGCTTCACCATATATTTGATGTTTACTTTTGCTTCAATTAATTTTAGCTGAATGCATGTTGCTCTGATAGGGGCTTTTTTTTTTACAAACTGATGTCTTATCCTTAGTGTCTCAACTAAATCCAGTTCAAATATGATATGTTATAAAAAGTTAGTATAAGCTTATTTTGGGGCAAAAACATTTGAAATCCATGCATAGTTTTATCATAATGCACATTTTCCATGAATTATTAGAGAAAGGTACAACTAAGAGGGAGAAAGACTGAAGACTGGAAAGACAAGATCTTGCAAAAGCACAAAGTGGGGCAGGAAATGAAACAGCAAAACAATGATGAGTTGGGTTGCTAACTTCAAAGTCAGCAGTTCAAGACTACCAGCTATTCTACAGGAGAAAGATGAGGCTTTCTGCTCCTGTAAAGATTTACAGTCCTGGAAACCCTATGCAGGGTCAGTATGAGTCGGAACCAACTCCAGTGCACACCAACGCCACTATCCCAGGAATTGCTATACCCCTCCAGCTCGCAAAGCCTAACAGATGCAGAAGCCCACAGACTACAAGCCATACCCCTAGCACATGGCGCAGTCACAGTAATAATGTATTTGGTCAGGCTGTTAACCTAAGTATGGAGCTTCAGAAGCAGGGTCTTGGACGTGGTACACGCATGTGAGAAATGAGCATCCAAGCAGAGGAATAAGGAGCCAGGAAGCAATCTCTGACACTGCAAGATGTTGTCAACAATTCCAGGAACCTATTGAAACTACCCCTGTATGTTTCTCTGCTTTTAGCCCTATAAAAGACCCAAAGGCTGTAAGATTGGCAGATATTGCTGGATGTGGCATGTCTGCCCTGCAGGCTTTCTTGCTGAATTTTTTAGTGCCATTTTACTTCATGACTTTCGAGTCTTTTGAAGCCCACCCCAGTAACACAACTTTGAAAAAAAAAAAAAAAAGTTTTATTGTGAATTATGTGATAGTTTACATGGAAGAACATTAGTTTTACATTCATTCTATCATATATCATTTCATTGCCATGGTTACACTCCCCTCCATGCATCATCAACCAACCAAAGGTTATACCCTGCAAGCCTACCACCCCCACCCCCGGTCGTCAACACACAGCCCCTGGCCCTCTCTGGATCTCAAGTCCCCAGCTGCTCCATCTCTCCATGTCATCATCTCTGCCTCCATCTCAAGTATCACTGCTTCTCTGGGTAGGGTCCTGCTCTCCAGTTTTCTCCATTGATGGTCCTAGGGACCTCCACTCCTAGACTGAAAAGTTAATCACTCCTCTCCTTGCTATAAAATGTCTACCTTTACATTTCCAACCCTCACGATCAGTCCTGATAACAATTATTCACTATTGTATCACAAGAGACCTATCTGCATTTCATTTCATCAGCCCTGCCTAGACAGATTGGATGCTACTCACTGGAGATTCTACCTTCCTCCACGCCCTCTGGATCTAAGTTCCCTCTTGAAAGCTTGTAAGCCAGTCACTTCTTGCCCTTGTAGACCCTTGCCCCCCCATTTTGGGTAGCCAATGTTCAAGTTGCGCATCCCTGTCTACTCTGTGTGTGGAGGGGGTGGGAATGATTCTTGCAGTAAGGATTTGTTTCCTCTTTTGAGCTACTGCATCCATAGGTGCAGGTCAAGTTCATCAAATTGTATCTTGACCTGCACCTGTATCAAGCAAAAAATTGTGCTTTTTTTTCTCTTCTTTCTTCTTCTGGTTGAGCTCTGGTCATCCAGTCATTGAAGCCAGGTCAAGTGGGTATTATCTGCAACTGTGGGTGTTCTTGTGCATATCTCCTCTCTTCTTATCAGCTGGATGCTTCACTCTCCACTCTAGTCCTCTTTGGCTGGTAACACAACTTTTTGAAGACCACTTGCACTACCTTATGTTTGCTATAAGGATCCCTGGTGGTGCAGCTGCTAAAGCACTTTGCTACTAACTGAAAGGTTAGTGGTGCAATGCATTAGCTGTTCTGCAGGAGAAAGATGTGGCAGCCTGCTTCCATAAAGATTATAGTCTTGGTCTGAAAGGGATCACAATTGAAAATCCTGGATAGAGTGGGAGAAAAATATGGAAAAAAAATCAAAATTGTAAAAAAGACTAGGCTTCCTGATTTCATAGAGACTGTTGAAGCCACTGAGACTATGACCCTTCAAGCCTAGAACTAAAAGCATTCTCATGGCTCAATTTCTAGTCTAACAGTAGACTGGTAAACAAGTAACATTAGAGAGGGATGCAATCCTTAATACAATGAACCATTCTAGATCAAAAAGGCAGCATTTGCCATGGACAATGTCCAGAATGCAATAAAGGATAGGGAAGAGTCAATGGAAACAGGAAACACAGGGAGGTATGGAATGAGTGATGTGACATTGTGAGGATTGCAATGAATGGCAGGAAACAAAATGTGTATGAATTATTGGATGGAAAACTGACTTGCTTTAATCCAAATTACAATAAAGAGTTTATTAAAGAAAAAAAATCATAATCTTGGAAAACTACTCTGTCACATGGGGTACATGGTACCTAAAAACAACAGCAAAGATTTGTTTCAGAATGTTATCACATATATTAACTCATTTGATCCTTACAACTCTCTAAGGTTGTCAGAGAAGAGCTTTAACTATCTTTATTTTACCAATTAGAAAATCAAACCCCAAAAATGTTGAATAAATTTTCCAAGACTAGAATAGTAAGCTCCTGGAAAGATCCTCTGGCCTTTCAAGAATCCTCTTTCCTTTCACTTACAGAGTATGGAAAAACCATCAGGTGGATTGTAACATCATACCTTAGTAATTAACTGTCTGTCTGCACTGAACGATAGACTGACACAATGTAGATGACCTTGATGTCACAATTTTACAACTGTATTTTATCCTATATCCCCCAAACTAGTCCTTTAAAAAATTTTTTGGACAAGTACATGTCCAACAAGTGAGATAACATGCAATTCCTATCATCACATGTTGAGTAAAGATTAAGGTTTGGAAGGGATGGAAGGAAGCCTAAAAGAAGAAAATAAACACACAGCTTCTTAATCTCTTGGATGAAATGATAAAGGTCTGTAATGGATGGCAGGCCAGTGGGGGGAAGTTAAAGGAAAGGGTGGAAAGCTGAAAAAATGTGGAGTCTGGCTTGTCATACAATGAGGGAAGCAGATCAGCAGTAACCCAGTGACACGGTGGAGATGAAACCCAGACAGATTGACTAACTGCTTCATGATCTTCTAAGAGTTTAAAAAAGATGTCAATTCTCTAATTCCAGAGATCTGAGAGGGAACCTGCAATCAGTGTTTCTAAAAGGTATTTCATGGGATTTGTCATGAATCTGGACTTTAGAAGGTACTGTCGTTGAGGCCAAAGCAGGTACTTCATGAATGAGGATTCTACTCTGTAGAGAGGTTGAGAATGAAAAATGAGGATGGGTCATCGTGTTTGAGATGACCTGACCTCTGAGAGTTGATAAAGAGTGTCAGAATTAGCAAAGGTAAAGAAACAGAGAGAATATGTCATGAGCAAGGGGCAGTGAGGAGACCAATCTATCTGACCTGGCACATTCCTAAGGTGGAAAGTTATTTGGATCTGTAGGATATGAAAAGCTCAGGTTGAAAGACTTGGTATTTCTCCCATTTGGGCAACAGCCATTTATATCATTGAGCAGGGTGAGGCATGAAGAAAGCTCTAGCTGTGTATGGTAGCTAGAAAGACTAAAGCATGTTTCAACTCAACCTGCCTAAACTACCTAGCGATTCAATAGCTAGATATGAAGTTCATAGAGATAAACCCCTTGCTTACCCTTTCCAGATTACACAGCAAGCAAGTGGTAGAACTAGGATTATAAAACAATAGTTTTTGGGCTGAAATACCATGGTGTGATTTCAGGGGCAAGTAAATTTAGAGGCAAGAAACAGGAGGCACTCAATCATCCATGCCAAGAAATTTGGAAGACAGCTACATGGCCAGCTGTTGGAAGAGATCCATATTTGTGCCCATTCCAAAGAGAGATGACCCAACAGAACGTGGATATGATCAGATAATATCATTAATAGAGCATGCGAGTAAAATTTTGCTAAAGATAATTTTAAAATGGCTGCAACAGTACACTGACAGGAAACTGACAGAGGTTCAAGTTAGATTCAGATGAAAATGTAAAATGAAGGACAGCATTGCTGACATCAGATGGATCTTGTCTGCTAGCAGAGAATACCAGAGAGGTGTTTTACCTGTGCTTTATTGATTATGAAAAGGCTTTTGATTGTGTGGATCATGATAAACTATGGACAACATTGCAGAGAATGAATATTCTGGAACAATTAATTGTGCTCATGAGGAACCTATACTTAGATCAAGGAGGTTCAAACAGAACAAAGGGACACTGTATGTTTTAAAATTAGGAAAGGTGTATGCCAGGGTTGTATTCTTTCACCGTATTATTCAGTGTGTATGCTGAGCAAATAATCCAATAAACTGGATTACATGAAGAACATGGCATCAAGATTAGAGGAAAACTGATAAAAACAACCTGCAATATACAGGTGATACAACCTTGCTGGTTGACAGCAAAGAGGACTTAAAATACTTACTGAAGATCAAATACCACAACCTTTGGCATGGATTACGCCTCATTGTAAAGAAAACAAAAATCCTCACCAATGGACCAATAAATAACATGAAGATAAACGGAGAAAAGACTGAAGTTGCCAAAAACTGCATCAACAGTAAGCAGTAGTGAAAAAAATCAAATGACGTATTGCATTAGGCAAATCTGCTGCACAAAACCTCTTTAAAGTGTTCAACAGCAAAGATATTAGTTTGAGTACTTAGGTGCCCCTAACTCAAGTCATGGTATTTATAATAGCCTCATATGCATGTGAAAGTTGGACAATGAATGAAATAAGGAAGACCTTAGAAGAATACATTTGAGTTATGGTGTTGGAAGAGAATATAGAAAGTACCATGGACTGTCAGAATAACAAACAAATCTGTATTGGAAGAAATACGGCCAAAATGATCTTTAGAAGGCAGGATGGAGAAGGCTAGTCCCTGGAGAAGGACATCATGCCTGGTAAAGTAGCATTTCAGTGAAAAAGAGAAGAGCCCCCTGAACGAGATGAACTGGCACAGTGGCAGCAGCAATGAGCTGCTCCTAGGGCTCAAGCATGGCAACGATTGTGAGACTGGTGCAGGACTGGACAGTGTTTTGTTCTATTGTGCATAAGGTCATTACACACCTAACAATAACATATATATGGGATTACATAATTGATAGTTGTTGTTAAGTGCCACTGAATCCATTTGAACTCACAGCGACCCTACAGAATGTTTCAAGGGAGTGGCTAGTAGGTTTGAATCACCAATCTTGCAGTTAACAATTCAGTGCTTATCCTAGAGCACAACACTAGGACTCTACATAACTGGTTAAGGGTACAAAAATGCAAGCAGGTATGTGCTTTTCAGTTAATTACAAGATGGTTACAGTACAAAGGAAGGACAGGTTTTTCATGGAACCTGCTCTTAAAATTGCTTTCTCAACATGTCTGGTTCTGTGGGTTTCACTGTAAAGATTCATTGACAGTGTTATGTGAAGCCCTTCAGGCTTAGGGATCACATTCTTAATTTGAGTATAGGAGAAAGACCTCTTAAGATTCTGACATCTTGTATCTGCCTGAGCAAACATTTCCTTTAGGACATCCAGTGAAGTCAGTATAAAGGTTAGAGCTGTGTAACAGTAGTCTGTTTAAGTCTCCATCAAGAGTCAGGAATACCTAAAGATGGAATGTCCTAAGAAGGCTGGAGATCTTGCAGCGAGCTCTGGGACCTGAAGTTCAAACGTGGCACTGCACTGGAGCCTGGGTCCTGGAGATGGGAGCTGCTAATAACCATAGGGGCCCAGGGTTGAGAGATATCTGACAACCCTACATGGTGGGAGTACAAGGATGGTAAAGACAAAGGAGAGGATAGACAGTGACAGAGAATTACAGTCAGAAAGAGGAAAACAATCTAAGAGCTGAATTCCCCATAGAACAGAAATACAAAAAGTAAAACAGAATTAAACTTTATTAGTCTGTCCCAACAGATGGCAATTTCAATAAAAATAAATCCAGTAAAATACTTGACATATCACAGAAAATTATATTTGCTGAATGAATGGTGCTGGGAATCATGTCTTCTACAAAGCCAAATAAAATTTATTATTATGTACTTATTATTTTTTTAGGAGCTATGGTATTGCAGCGGTTACGAGTTGGGCTGCTAATCTCACGGTCAGCAGTTCAAAACTACCAGCGGCTCCGAGGTAGAAAAATGAGGCTTCTGCTCCCGTAAAGATTTACAGCCTCCGAAACCCTATACAGGGTCTCTGTGAGTCAGAATGGACTCGACAGCACACCACCACCATTATTATTTCTTTACTGTCCTGATTGGGAATAAAAGTCAGGTTTAAACTTGAGTTGTCCAGGCGCTCGAGAGCGCAGGCGCCCTCAAATCCTAGGCCAGAGTCACCCACACGTAAAGCGAGGAGGGGTCGCTTGTCTCCCCCATACCCTGCTCTGCAATCATCGACCCCCGCAGAAGCACTCACGTCTCTGGCGCTGGGTGCACGTCAGATCCGGGATGAGGAAGGAGGAGCAGCCACGACACCCACCGGGTCCTCTTCACAGAAGGGTCCATGGGGATGGAGGAGGAAGGTGGGCGGGTGCCCGCGCTCCTTCTCGGCTATTCCCGGGCCCTGCCCGCCAGCCCGCCGCCGAGCTCCGCGCCCGCTCACCGCCGCAGGACCAGCCGCTTCGCGATGGTCCTCTCCGTGTGGCAGTAAAACCGCGCCAGAGCCTGATTCTCAGGGTCCTGCGCGAGGACGCAGTGGGCGGCCTGGAGGAGGGCAGTGGTCACTGGGCTGACTGAACTGGGCCGCTGTCCAGGTGAGCACCCGAACCACAGACCCACCTGGTACAGGAAGCTTAGCTTCTGGAAGGCCTTGCGGTCCTTCACGGGGCCCAGTCATCACTGCGGCTTGGGACCCACGCTGACTCCACCCCTGACTTCTGCACACGGCCTCCTGGGAAATGTATAGTCCTTTCCCGTTCTGTAGCCAGACGCAGTCGCGAAGATATACATTGTTAAGTGCCCTGGAGTTGCTTCTGACTTATAGCGACCCTGTATATGAAGCCCTAGTGTGGCGCTGTGTCCTAGAGCGTCAGAATGCAAAGTCGTTTAAATTGCAAGGTTCGTGGTTCAAGCTCACCAGCTGCTCTTTGGAAACCCTATACAGGATCGCTATGGGTCTGAATCAACTCGACAGTACTTAACAACAAATAGGATTTCCGAGTTGGAGCTGGTGGGTTTGAACTGCCAACTATGTGGTTCACAGTCCAGTCTGATCCTACAGCGCCACACCAAACAGACATTAGAAACATACATTATAAAATATGTGTGTGCTAGTTTGAGTGAAGGTGTGAAAGACCGAGAGAGAAAAAAATGGCTCCCTAGACAGGAAAGAACAGCTTACTACCACTTCCTCATCAAAGAAGCACTTCCGGTTAGGCAGTTCTAGACACATAGCAGGGAATCTTCGTGAGTAGATGGTTTCTAAGTCCTAGTCTTCAGGAGCTAGAATACAGGAACCAGTTCATAACATCCCGAACTTCTAAAATCGACACTCCGCTCTTCTTGTAGACACTTTTTACACCCTTACTTCTGACATTTCTTTATGTCTTCCACTTGCTGATTGGCATCCTAGTAATTCCTCTTCATGGCTAATGACTAAAGTTCCTGAGGACAGAAGTATGAAAATAGCAGAATGGATATGAACCATGAGATAGGAGGAAGGCAGCATGTCAGATGTTAAGGTGTATCTTCCCTCAGACCCCTGCCAGGCTGGTACTACAATCAGTTCTCCAGCTTCAAGAAAGAAAATGGTTGAAACATCTTCCAGGACTGAATTTTAGGTCAGAATGACAGGACCAGAGGCAGCCAAGAGGAGTGTGTTTAAAATGCACATGTCTAAGCACCCCCTCAAACCCTGATCATTCATTGTGAGACAGACCCAGGAACATGCAATTTTGACACCCCAGTGATTCCTACAGATAGTAACACCAGCCACTGACAAATTACCACACAACACAGATCACTTCAGTAGTTCCTTTGTTCCATATTGTTTCAACCAACCAAAGCTTCTTGCCACAAAGAACCAGTCAAGGCACAAAGGTTAAAGGAGAAGAGTTTGGACAAAGTCCTGTTGAGGTGAGAGGAGGAGCTGAAATGCCCTCAGTAAATAGTAGTCTCTTGTCCCAATCTTCTGTCAACTCTTGACTACTCAAGTAGAGGTAATCCAAGTTATTTTAGTTTGGTTTGGCAGGCATCAGTTACCTTTTCTGGTAACATATGTACCCTGCAGCATGTTTATTTTGGCCTATTAAAATAATGTGTGTTCTCTGAAAAGGTGAATGGCAAAGGGTGAGGAACAGCAACAAACAAGCCAACGACTGGCTCTTCTGAACACACATTCCAGACCAGGTGCATGTAGGTGAAAGCGAGTTGCTTATCTGGCCGTCCCTACCCAAACCATCTTTTTCTACACGTCCTCAGGGTGAGAAAGACATTACCTTTCTTCCTTTCTGGTGTGGACACCTCAGCAAGGTAACAGGCTGACAAGAAGAGTAACTATTGTTGAGGTCAGGGCCTTGGATAGAAATCCACTCTCTTTAATACTGTACCCTCTCCCTTCCAAGTTCTTTTGGGAAAGCAGTGAAAGGGTAGACATGTCTGCAGAATTCCTTTAATCTCTTTTCTGGAGAGGAGTGAGGTATCAACTTGAAGACAACCTACTACAAGAAGGCAGGCAATAAATCAGCTTTGCTGCAAGACTGGGCAGAGACCTAGGTTCTCCTGTTCTAACCCCTATTCTTTACCCTGATTCCTCTAGCACATGCCTACTTCTCGCCAATAATACTCATAATGATAACCTTAACCTGGAAATAGAAGACAAAGAAACTCCCTTTCCTTAACCTTATGAATGCCTAATCTCTGTCCTAGAAATACTCACCAACTTCTAGAACCATGAGAACAGCTGTCATTCATCTTTATTTAACCTGGAGGTATACAGATCTCAGTGATCTTCCTCAGGAAATAAGACTGTTCTGGATCAAGGAATACCCAAAAGGATGCACATAAGGGTTTCTTTTTCTCTCTCCAGCTTGAGGAAGACAGAGTCTCCTTTATTGATAGTTTCTGGAAAAGCCCCTCTTTTCTTGTCAGCCTGTCCTTGTGCAACAGAACTCTGATGGAATTAGGGGAGGCAATCCCCTGCGTACTAGCTCCTCAGCTCGAAAGTCAGGAGGGGGACACGGTTGTGCTCTCATCCCAGCCCAGTCCTCTCCTCCACACAAACCATCCTACAAACCAAGGTGCTTCTCCTGGACGATTCAAGACTGGATCCAGGCAGACAGGAAGATGCTTCATCAGGACACAGGATGGAAGGCCCACCACTCAACCCTGCCTTACCCGATTATTTCCATGTCCCCTCCTGACTATCACTCCCAATCTGTTGGGGGCCTAATTGTAAGTGGAGCAGCATTCTTCCGACCAGCCCGGATGCCTGGGTAGAAGAGGGGCCAAAGTTTCTCAGTGAAAGTGTCAGTGAAGGTGTAGATATGAGAGCGGTCTGTGACGTTGTAAAAAGACAGCGTACCAGCCTCATAGTCTAGGAATATGCCAACCCGCTTGGGTTTCACCTTGATGTGCAAAGGGGTAAAAGGTGTGGTGGTGGCCACATATTTGTCCCCATTCCACAGCCGTACCCGCCAGTAGCCAGTCTCAGGGAGTGGGGTTAGCTCGCCCTTTCGGCTCACGGAGTCCCGGCACACACCCACTGCCCAGTGGGTCTTGTCGCCCACCTCCACCTCCCAGTAGTGTCGACCGGAGGTGAAACCCTCAGCAGCCAGGACGCAAGGGTAGAAGGTGAAGCGCCGTGGTGTGTCAGGGAGATCCCGAAGTCTTGTCTCCACAAACTTGACACTCTTACGATCTTCTGACAGAACTAGGTTAGGATGTGCAGTCTCAGGGTCCAGGGTCACGTCCGCTGGCGGGAGAAGCCAGAGTGGGGAGCTAGATAAGAACGGGAATAGCTAATCGCCCCTGCCTCACTCTTCCAGCCTGCCTTAACTAAACTCTCTTCTTTAAAAGGTCCCCAGAACACATGGTTTGGTTTGCTTCCTCAATCCAGGATGTCACTGCCCAAGAGGGGAGGGAACAATGGTTTCACTTTTCAACTTGACCCTAATGTCAGAGATCTGACTCTGTAAGGGTAGGTGGTCCAGCTTCCAGCCTAGTCCTCTAAACGTCCCCCTTTGACATCCTCTACCTCACTGTGTGGAGACTAACTCGTCACAGTCAAGGGCCAAAAAGAATGGGATGTGCTAGAAGGATACAGAGCCAGGCAACAGTATGGTTTAGGGACAAAGTGATCCTGCGCCTGCAGTACGCCTCTTTTCTCGGCATAAATATTCATGCACTCCCTTTCATTCCTTTTTTTTTAAATGTTTTATTGTGAATTATGTGATAGTTTACATGGGATCCCTTTCAGTCTTAACAGTGTTTCAGGTTAGATACTATGTGGTCACTCTCCTGATGACTTGGGCAAATTATGGAAGCTCTCCAGGCATAAGAGCAGAAGATGCCTAAGGCTTCCTCTCACTTGGTCTCTCTGGCTTAGCTAACAGTGACACTGAAAGCCAGGTAAAGGACTGGGTGAGTGTGACTCTGGAAAGTGACAGGGGTAACTGAAGCCCAGATGAGGTTAAGACCTAAGGAGTTTCTGTCCTTTGCTGATTCCTCTGTTAGTTTTCTTTGGGGAACAACTCACCAATTAGTTGCTTAAGGATCTTCCTCAGGGCAAAGTACTGTCGAGGGAAATTGCTGAAGTTCTTCTCCAGCTGTATGGATACAGAAGTCACCTCCATGGTCTTCATTTTTTCACATCTAGGAGGGTAGGGAGATAGGGGAAGACAGGGTAGGGTCAGGGAGAAGTTCCAGTCACCTAACTAAGTATTCAGATGTTGTCATCTTCAGTGAGAAACAGTTTCCCTCTTCCCACTTTATCACCATTCCCTGAAGATAAACACTTGCCTACTCTTTTCTTTTACCAATCTATGGGGAACCATATAAGTCCCCTGGACAGAGTCTAACCTTGCGAACGAGACTCAGAACTTTCCAGAGGTGTTTTCCAATTTCGTGAATAATGATAAAACATCCTCCCCTTCTTCTGATACCTTCCTCCTCCTTCCATCCTGTTAAAAAAAACCGGTGGGGCAACGGGGGAAAAAAAAATGGAACAAAAAGAATGGAAGAAACAAAAAGGTGCCCAGTCAAAATCAACAACCGCCCCCTGGAAAACCGAAAAAAGGGTGCCGGGAAGGGGAAACGAACCAAACGCAACTAAAAAAAAAAACCCAAAACAAAAAAAAAAAACCGCCTCCAAAATAATAAGCCCCCCAACAAAAAAGGCCCAAAGAATTGCCCCCCAAACGGGTTCAAGGGGCAAAGAAAACAACTCCAAAACCTAACCAAAAAACGCAAAACCTCCCAAAACTAACCCCCCAAACCCAACGCAACCCCAAAACCCAAAACAAAGCCCAAACCAACCAAAAAAAAAAAAGAAAACAACCAACTTTCCAAGGGAACTTTGAAAACCCAAAAGGAAAGAAAAAAAAAAACAAGAATGGGCCCAAGAATCAAAGGGCCCGAAACAAAAAAATAAACCCCCCCCAAAAAAGTCCGGAACCAAAAAAAAAGCAAAAGAAAAAATTAAGAGTCACCATCCAAGGGGAAGAGCACCAGAGGGGCCCAAGTGCATCTCTCCCAACCCAATCCCTTTGGTCATCATGAAGCTTTGGTCATCAACTTTCCACATTGGTCGTCATGAAGCTTGGTAATTTACATCACTTCTAAATGGTTTCTGGTGTGTTTGTTCCTCACTGACACTGGGAGCTCGTTGCAAGGGACAGGGATTGTGTGTCTGCTCTTTACTCTGCCCCACTGGGTACTAATCACATAGTTCAGTTCCTTTGAGGTTCAGGAGACAATTCCAACTGGTGGCACAGGAATGAGTCACAATTTTCTGTTGTTTGGAATCCCCCTCTGGTATTGGTAAATAAATACATTGATAACTGTGTGTCAACCCCTGATAAGAGATTACTTCAGGTTTAGAACATAAAGAAGACAAATCTCTGCCCCGCTGCAAGATCTCCCAGTTTAATGTGGTAGGCAGAGCACACATACATGAAAGGACACATGAATAAATACCAAGCAATACATAGCATGCACACAAATGTACAATAAAGTCTCATGGATTCAAATGCTGGTACTTTCATCTTAAATATGTTTCCTAAAGTCTGTTTCAATACTGTTCAATTGCTTAAAAAACATTCTTTCAAATATTTTAGAGGTATCATTTCCATATCAAAAATAATATATTATCACACATAATTCTAAGTATCCTCTAAACTATGTTTTTTTTTCTTTCCCTTTTAGCACTAGATTAATCAAGTTCCAGATCTTAAAAGTAATGGAAGTCCGTTTACAAAACTTTTATTGCATACTTTTTCACTAATTCAGACTGGACTTTCAAAATAGTTAAGTTTTTCTTTGGTATAAATTAAGCACAAACTTGTTGATAAGACATAAGAACAGAAATGATTAGAAGGGGTTGGGAGAAGTCAGAGAAGCCTTTCAGTAGAAAAGGATCCTTTGAGCATGTTGGGAAAAAACAGGTTTAAAAGAACAGAGCAGAAGGGTGAGCATCCAGGGCCACTGGAATGGCCCATGCAAAGCTATATTGTTTGTGCTCGACCCGAGGGGTCACGCAGGGGCAAAGGTCGAACCTTAAGCATCTCGAAGCCCGATTGTAAGCACTTGGCCTCCACCTCAGCAGCCAAATGGGCCAGGTCCCGGCGCTTGTCCCCGAGGTAAGCAGCATTTTCTCGGAGTCGCTGCAGAACGTCCTGTTCCTCCTCCTCCAGTCGTGACAGCAACATCTGCTGCTCTTCATTCAGCCGCCTATGAAGCTCCTCAAACTCCCTTAAGATCTGCTGTCGGCGGCTCTCCACCAGTCTCTGAGGACAGAGGGATGATGTCGTTATCAGCAGGGTCAGTGGACGTGAGGGAGCCTTCCCTCCACTCACCGTGTGTGTGAATTGACAGACTTCCAAATAGTTTATAAATAGTTTAATAGCACATGTGTTTTTCTCTTGGAATTTCCTTCTGTAAAGAATGGCTCCACCCCTAATATTACCCTTTATTGATGAAGTAATAGTGTGAGAACCACTGAGATTTAAAACGTTTAATTCTTTATGTTTTAATAAAATGTACTGAAGACCTTGGGACTCAATAATATGATGACCTGTACATTAAGATATTTCAGAGATAGCTATGTCTCTTTGCTACTGCCCATCTCTAAAGTTCCAGTCCTGGTATAGTGCTATGTGATAATGCCCTGGACTGCAAGGTTGGTTTAAACTGCAAAGTCAGCAGTTTAAATTCACCAGCCGCTCCTCAGAAACCCTATACAGGAACAGACCCGATGGCACTTAACAACAACAAAGTTTCGGCTAGTGCAATCTGTCAACAAAAGCAAAATGCAAACAGAAAAGTTAGAGATAAGATAGTCAATGTTTGTATATTGTAAGACATCTATCTATGTGATAAAAGTCTGAGAAGCAACTGGAAAGGAATCAGTAAGAGTTCAGTAATAGATTTTTATAAAATATATGTACAGATTTCAGGGCTGAGTGTCTTAAATAATTTCAAGTCACTTCAGAGAACTGGCAGTTCCCACCACAAGAAAAGGTTTCAGGATTTGTTAAATTGTTTAAAATTGCAAACATGTTTCCTTGAAACCAGTAAACTTTAATGCTCTAGTTGATTCTGACTCAGTAGGAGCGGCTGGTGTTGCAAACGGCTCACTTGTTGGTTGGCAGCCAAGTGCTTTAGCCACTGTGCCACCAGCTGCTGTTGTTAGGTATGTCTAGTTGGTTATGATTCATAGCAAACCTATGTACAGCAGAATGAAACACTGCCCAGTCCTGTGCCATTCTCACAATCTTTCCTGCTTGAGCCCATTGTTGAAGCCAGTGGCAATCCATCTTACTGACCCTCTGTATTACCAGGGACTAGTCCCTTTTGATAACACTTCCAAAGTACTTGAGAGGAAGTCTCATCATCCGCACTTCAAAAGAGCATTCTTTTTCCAAAACAGATTTGTTTGTTTCTCTGGCAGTCTATTGCATATTCAATATTCTTCACTAACACCATAATTTGAATGCATTGATTCTTCTCTGGTCTTCCTTATTCATGGTCCAGCTTTTATATAAAATTAACTGATGCAATAATACTTGCGTCTGTTGAAATGTGGTGATTCATTAAAAAACAAGACAATATATTGCTTGTACTATTTAAAGACCTATGCTAAATTTCCAGTGATCCCTAAGTGTCAACTCCAAAACTTCATTATTTCTCAGGGATCCTCTACTTAGGTCAAATCTCTATACTCCATAATTATAAACTTGAAACTGCTTTTCATGATGTTATTTCATTCTCAATTTTCTCAACTTGACTGTCAGCTCATCACTATCCCCAGTGCCTAATACAGTTTGGCCTATACCAGTTAAATAAATACTTGCTTATTCACTAGTATGTCTGGTTTAGCCATATACTGGTTGTTTGATTTTGGATTAGATACTTGTCTAAGTTTCAGTTTCCTCCTCTGTAAAAAGTAGGGGATAAGAGTACTTGTTTACCTTTGCCAAAGATGAGCTTCAGGACCTCCTTCTCTTTTGTCTTGTAAGTTCTCTAAGTCCCACTTTGCCTGAACTCTTAGAACTGCAACCTCAGCAGAATCTGAGACCTAATATAAAACTCAGAATTTGCACCCAATGAAGTAATAATAAACAGGATGCAATAACTATTAGCTGCTATCGTTGCTATGGAGTCCTGGTGTGGCGTTGTAGGAAAAGCACTAGATTGTTGGTCACAGTCAGCAGTTCAAACCCACTAGCCTCTCTGCAGAAACCCTATATAGGGCTACAAATTGGAACTAATTTGATGGCACTTAACAACAAATCATTGTTATAGAAACCTTGGAGGTACAGTTGTTAAAGTGATACACTATTAACAAAGGTTGATGGTTTCAACCAACCAGACAACTCTGTGGGAGACATATGTGACACTCCACTTCTGTAAAGATTTACGGCTATCAAGTTGGTTCTGACCCTACAGTGACCCCGTATAGGGTTTCCAAGGAACAGCTGGTGACCTTGAATCGCCAACACTGTGGCTGAAACTGACTTTGCAGTCTAGCACATTAGCCCACAGTGCCACACCAGGATCTAGCATGAATATGATGCTATGAAAGATTCACAATAGTATGAAAATGAAGAGAGGCCATTGCTGAAGAGTCAGAAAAAGCTATAATGAAGTGGCTTTATCCAGAGACCTGGAGAATAGATAGGATGCTACAAGTAAGGAGGGAAAGAGCATTCTAGGAATGAACCATTAGTTAGAATACTTGAACTTACTTGAGTCATGAAAACCTGGTCCTAATGTCACTGGGCAGTTCCTTCTCCCTTTCTCCCCAGTGAATCTTATAAATGCTCCTCTCCCCAATCCCTCTAGGAAACTCCTGTCCCTACATACTGACAAAGAGCTTCCCTTCCTGCTTTACAAAGAAAAATGAGATGAACTAGTAGGAATTCCCTCAATTTGCTAGCTGCCAAGACGTTCGGTCTGTCCTTCACCTCTCATATCCTTCCCCTCAATGCTTAACTCATGACAGTTATTAAAGTACAATGTTTAACGACAAACCTTATAAAATATCACCAATTTTGAGAGAATACAAGAGGACTTCAAAAAGTTCATTGAAAAAAGAATGAAAAGAATGGAATTTTTCCACAAACTTTTTGAAGCCCGCCCTCCCCAGATCTGTCGCATTTTCCTAGTGAATCAGAATTGGTGGTTGTGTGCCACTGTGTCGGTTCCAACTCACAGCAATTCTGTATACGGTTTTAGACACTGTAAATCTTTACAGGAGTAGAAAGGCTCCTCTTTTTCCCTTGGAGCGACTGGTAGATTCAAACTACTGACCTTGCAGTTAGCAGTCTAGCTAGTAATCTACTAGGGTTCCATGGTGGATTCTCTAGTGTGTGCTTACTTCCCTGCAGAGCAGAGCAGTCCAAATGAAACCGCTTGCCTCTACCTTGAGCTCTCCAGGCTTCTTCTCCTCTGAGGACTTGCAGCGGGTGATATCCTGCAGCTTCTGCTCCAGGGGGTCCAGGCACTTCTGCAACTTTTCCTGAGGGGTGGAGAGGAAGAGGGAAAGGTAATAACGGGCTTGGCTGACACATGCTTCATTCAGTGGTCAACCTGGTTGTTTGCTTACTACCCATCTCACCTCTTGGTCCGTATCTCTTCCATACTTGTCATTTGTGGTGTCAAATTTTTACTGATCCCTCCTTCTCTCGTCATCAGCCTGTCCAAGTTATCTCCGCTGACCCAACTTTCTTCTCACTGAATCTCACAGCTGTTCAACAGGCACCAGCTCTGTGTCTTTCCCTGAACCTGTCCATCCTCTTACTTAACGGTCTCTTACTGTCAAAGTAACCTCTGCACCCTGATACCCTTCTTCAAACTTGTACTTCCCTCCAACTCTTAATGTTAGGTGCTGTCGAGTCGGTTCCGACTCATAGCAACCTTGTGTAGGGTTTCCAAGGAGTGGTTGGTGGATTTGAACTACCACCATGAGATTGAAATTGACCTTGCAGTCCAGTGCTTTGTATCCTGTAGCGCCACCCCTTCAACTCTAACCACCTCTAAATGCAATGAGGTCTTGTCTGCTTATGCTGTAAATTACTTCAACTCTCTTTTTGAACATAATTACGTGACAACATGATATTGAAATCTCTAGTTTTCAATAATCAAAATATCTATCCTGTGTCCCAGTAGAATGTTAAACCAGATACTATATTTTTCAATATCTAGGGACTGCTGGTATGGTGCTACAGGATCAGCATTGGACTGCAAACCACAAGGTCAGTAGTTCAAATCCACCAACTGCTCTCAGGAAACCCTCTATAGGGTCACTATGAGTTGAACTGAATTGATAGCATTTAATAATAACAACAGGGAAGATGCTAACAACCACTGTTTCAGCTCTTCCTAAGTTACATCTTCTCCATGTTATTTCATTAGTTTATGAAAAACATAACACATTCTAAGGTTTCACATATAAATAATCACACATAAGACTCATATGTGTTGATGAAGTCAAGAGAGAATATGTGGACACGCTACACCACTGCTCTTCGTACTTGAGGATGATTGAATTGAGCTGGAGTACTGCGTGGCCTCAGTGTGGCTAGCTCTGAGAGGATTTCAGAGTGAGGACCCTCAAGGAATTTATAATCTTCTACCCAGGGAGTGTCCCTTCATCGCTGTTCTGCCCTCTTTCCCCACGTTGGTATCATGCATCTGGTTCCCCACCTTGTACTCCTCTGTGGCATCATCCAGCGGCACAACGGTGTGGACCCGGTGCGTGTGGGAAATTGCACATATCAAACACACAGGCTCCTGGTCCTCATAGCAGAAGAGGCTAAGGGCCTCATGGTGCTGGGGGCAGAGGCTCTCGTCCCGGATCTTCCTCTTGACGGCCTGGAGCTGCTTGGCAATTTCCACCATGCTGCCTAGTTGCCGATTAGGTCGGAGACTGGGATAGCGGGACGTCTTTCGACACACAGGACAAGGGAAGTCCCTCTCCAGGTCCTCCCACCAGCGAGTAATACAAGCTTTGCAGAAGTTATGCCCACACTCAATGATGACGGGCTCCTTCAGGTACTCGAGGCACACGGAGCAGCTGGCCTCCACCTGTAAGTTCTCCAGCGCTGCAGCTGTGGAGGCTGCAGAGGCTCCAGCCTCTAACAGACCCGTCTCTGCCATTGTTTAACTTGAGGGGACGAAGGAGGACAAAGAAAAGGAAAATATAGTTAGTTTACTTTTTTGCTCCCCTGACCTAAACTCATCAGGGGCTCCTCGGAAACACTATACAGGGTTGCTATGAGTCGGAACCGATTCGATGGCACACAACAAACAACAAGGTTTACTCTGATGTGGCACTGTAGGATAAGCACTGGACTGCTAACTGCAGGGTCAGCAGTTCAAACCCACCAGTCGCTCCTTGAAGACTCTATACAGGACCACTGAGTCAGAACCAACTTGACAACAACAGGTTTACTCTAAATACTTAGCAATGATTAGAGTCTTTCAAGATGGCTTTTCATAATTAATCCCCTATGTCTCTAACTAACAATTTTATCCATGAGTAAGTTTATTTCTTTATTCTTATAATCACCCTGCCCATCCAATACGCCAAGGGATCCAATAGAACAAAATTTAGCAGATCTGTATGTTGAGACAAAAATGGCCATAGTGTGACTTGGATTAACAATCATTGATAACTATATACTGACATTAAAGCCCTAGTGTAACAATGGTTAAAGTGCTCAGCTGCCAATCAGAAGGTTGGGGTTTGAACCCACCAGTTCTTCTGGTAGTAGTCTGCTTATGTAAATATCTAGTCCTGGAAACCCCATGACGCAGTGCTACTCTGTCTTATGGGATCAATATGACTAACTGCCAGGGAATTTGTTTATTTTTATTGATAGATATCAGGTAAGGAGCTCTGGTAACATAGCAGTTATGAATTGGGCTGCTAACCTCAAGGTCAGCAGTTCAAAACTACCAACTGTTCTGTGAGAGAAAGATGAGGTTTTCTGCTCTTGTAAAGACTTACAGGCTCAGAAACCCTGTACAGGGTCACTAAGAGTCAGAACTGACTCCATAGCACATAACCACATTGATGGACTTATGAAAATGTTAATTTGGAGTAGGGGCTCTACAACTTTTCTAAACCAGAATTCCTCCCACCCCCTCCCCAGCATTGGTTAGACTGGTGACCCTGTCCTTTTCCCAATCTTCTCAGAAACTAGGTGGCCTTCTCAACTGAAGTGAGTTGAATTACATGCAGTTAGGAGTCAGGAAGAGATCATTTAGACTGGCAGAGAAAATGGAGAAGTGATGTGAAAGAGTGATGGAGAAAGGATCTAGACAGTATGGAGAGGGCTTGGAACTTGTGAGGCCTTGCTTGTCTATGGGTTAGTCTTTCCTCTCCCTGTATTCCTTGTTTTCCAGTAAAAGGGCAAACTTCAGAGATGTCCTCGTTCTGGTTTTACCAGTACCCAGGATCCCATCTTGCAACCCGTTCCTGAGTGTTGTCCAAAAGTCTGTACTAACCCAGTCTCCATCTTCTGAGAGTATGTGAGGGAATGTCATGGCTGGTGGGGCAGCTGTAAAGGTAGTTTCCAACTTTCAATGGTGTTCTGTTCCAACAACGCTATTATAAACAGGTTCTGACCTAAGTTAAGTATCTTTTCCTAAGTTTTCATTATTATTGTGTTTTATTACTTGTACAGTATCTTCAAAAATCTGATCTTCACCTGTCTTTGGGGTTTGAAAACATAAACATCTGTTACTGAACACCTAGAACATCAGTAAATTATGTGCTGTAACACTGTACACAGTACACACTGCTCCAAAGTACTATGTCCTATATATACATACTACTTGGATGTGCCTGCCCCAAACCTTGGTGTTTTCAGTAGCCTCATATACATGTGAATCGACTCCATGGTACTTAACAACAACAACAACATATACATGTGAAAGTTGGAAAATGAATAAGGAAGACTGTAGAAGAATCAATACATTTGAGTTATGGTTGTTGTTGTTGTTGTGTGCCATCGAGTCGGTTCCGACCCATAGTGACCCTGTACAGGGTTTCCGAGGGTGTAAATCTTTTACGGGAGTAGAAAGCCTCATCTTTCTCCCGCGGAGCAGCTGGTAGTTTCGAACCGCTGACCTTAAGGTTCGCAGCCCGATTCATAACCACTACGCTACCAGAGCTCCTGAGTTATGGTATTGAAGAAGAATACTGAAAGTATCATGGACTGCCAGTAAAAGAAACAAATCTGTCTTGAAAGAAGTACTGCCAGAATGCTTCTTAGAAACCAGGATGTCAAGACTCTGTCTCGCATACTTCAGACATGTTATCAGAAGAGAACAGTGCCTGGAGAAGGACACAATGTTTGGTAAAGTGAAAGGTCAGTGTCAAAGAGAAAGAACTCCAACAAGAGGGACTGGTACAGTGGCAGCAACAATGGGCTCAAACGTAACAACTGTGAGGCTGGTGCAGGACCAGGCAGTGTTTCATTCTGTTGTATATATGGATGCTATGTGTTGGAACCCACCTGACAGCATCTAACAACAAAGATGTACAAAAAAGTTTGTCTTAGCCTGGGATTGCCAGTAAATGCAATTTTGTCAAGTCTTCCTCCAAATCTTTGACTAGTGAAAAAAAGTGAACAAAAAGTACAAGAGCAGACCAACTGCATTTAGCATGTGTGATCCTAAATTTTTACACTTCACTCATTTGATCCATCTTCTGCAAATAAAAATGTCTGGTTATTGGGACAATAGGCTAATTATTGCTAAGTGTTTGCAAACAACATTACAACGGTGGCAAGCTGGACCATTTTCTTTCTATGAAGGAGACTTGTTGTTGTTAAGTGCTGTCCAGTCGGTTCGGCTCATAGCGACCCTGTATAGGGTTTCCGAGGAGTGGCTGGTGAGCCTGAACAGCTGATTTTGCGGTTGAAACAGACCTTGCAGTCCAGCGCATTAACCCACAGCGCCACACCAGGACTCCTAAGACTACAAGCTGCGTTTTTTTCTACCACGTGTTTCATACTTCCAGGCCCTTAACCGCTCACCTCAGCGCCTGTCCCAACTCTTCTCTAGATCTATCAGACCTCTCTACCCAGCAAGGCTCCTCCTCAACCCCATCGCCTCACCACCTTCCTCTCAAGTCCCAAGCCTGCAGAGCTTCCAGCAGCACGAGAAAAGTTAGGCTATAATTAAAAGCCCGGTGTCGCTGCATAAAATCATTTGAACTTGCGGAAAAACTCTCAACAACAGTGCCTGTTGTGCAGAGGGCAGGCCTTGGGTCACACTCAGTAACTAGAGTTTAACCAATGCTTGCTGTGGTCGGGCCACTTGCGAAGAGCTGGAGACACAATGAGAGCAGCAGAAATGCGGGACCAGCTCTTTACAGACTCTTAGTCTAGCCCTGGTGTGGCGCTGTAGGGTAAGAACTGCAAGGCTGACGGTTCAAATCCACTAACTGCTCCTGGGAACCTTACACTGGGTGGCTAAGAATCGGAATCGACTCCACGGCACTAGCTAAGGCACGGGGTGGACTTAAAAGTTTTGAAGCACTGGGTATTCTGTAAGAACTGTTTCTTAAATGTTAAAAGACTGACACTCAACTAGTCGGAAGTGACGCTTCAGCTGAGAACAGCAGGTCCTCCACGTAATTGGCCGCCACCGCAACTAGCGCTCTCCCGGACTGGCCTGACGAGAAAAGCGTGGCTAGACCATCACAGCCCCCTCCCTCAGCTCGCAATCTCTCTGAGACCCACCAAGCCTGCCTGACCAGAGCCCGGGCCGCAGTCTGGACGGGACAGCTTCGCCCGCTCCGGCCCTTTTTCTCCAGCGGACTCCTCGGGTCGCCTGGACGCTGGCGTCTCAGCCACCTCCCTCTCCAGGTCCCTTTTCGCCCTGGACACCTCCTACTGGTTCTCACCTCCGACCCCGCTTTTCCTTCTCCCGCAGGTACTCCTAGGCCCACAAGCGGCTGCCCGCGGGCACCCAACTTCACTCAACCAGAGCCTCTCCGCGCTGCCGGTTTCCGCTTCCGGTGAGTATTGTGTATCGTGCTGCGGGGCGGAGGCGGGGCGAGGAGGAAAGAGGCAGCGCTCCTGTGGCTCGGAGCCCCGCACTCCCGGACTGGAAGGCGGGAAGGTAGGTGCCGTCCTGGAAACCCTATATTGGGTCGTTACGAGTCGAAACCGACCTGACGGCACTTAGCAACAACAACAACAGTTTCCGAGGACTCCGTGTGTGGCGCTGTAGGATCGGCGCTTCACTGTGAATCACAAGGCCGGCAGATCAAGGCCCACCAGCTGCTCTTCGGAAAGCCCACACTGGGTCCATATAAGTTGGACCTGACTCGACACTTATCAACAGTAACATAGTTCCCTAAGAATCCTGGTGTGGCGCTGTAGGATAAGCAGTGGACTGCTAACCGCCTTGTCTGCAGTTCCTATCAGCCGCTCTTCAGAAATCCTATACAAGGTCGCTATAAATTGGACCTGATCAACAACATGCTTCCTGAGAGGTGAAATAACACCACAAGGATATCATGCTATGAACTATTGTAATAGGAAAAAGGATCATATAAAATTTGTTTTAAAAAAAGATTTTATTCAGAAAAGAACAGAAAGAGATCTTGAGAAACCACTGAGTCAAGGGGAGGAAATAGCTATATTTGCAAGGCAGGTCAGAAAACTAGTGGAGGTCACAGAGGTGGGGTTGGGGAGACAAGGTTCAAATGTCCAGTCTTCTGAAATTCTCAGAAAAGGCAAAGCATCTAAATTTGTTGCCATCATATTCATATTATAAAAATGTTTTATCAGCAGACATACAGATAAAAGTCCTCAAGTTGCTTTTTATACTTGATATATCTTGGTTCTCTGTTTTTCTTTTCAGTTCAGTTTTATAGAGTGACCTTTTTTATGTTTGCCTTATTAATTCATTGTGTGAAGGTATAATTTATTCATTGATTTGATTACCAGTAGACATTTAAGTCCGTTTCAAGTCTTTCTATAAGATATGCTGCACACGTCTTTGCACATAAATCTTTAGATTTCATGCCATTATATTTTGTCAAGTCTTCCTGGCAAGTAGATTGCATAGGAATTTAAAGTTTTTGTATGTTTACTTTCTTTCCTCTACAGTGTCTATTATGAGAGAGTCTGTTTCTTTGCAGGGGAGTTAGTGCTGATATTTTCAATACTTAAAATTTTTTACTAACGTTTTTGGCTTATAATTTTATTGGCTGCATAATAGGACTTGTTTTGCATGTTCAATAATTTTTCAGCCTTTTGTCAGTAGGTGAGTATTTATGTAGTTTCCTGTTGATTACTTTCTTGACTGTTAATGTTACTAGTTTTCATTAATTTTATTAGTTTCCATTCATGTCATATGCAATAAAATGAGTTCTTTCACGTGGCTTTTTTTTATTATTATTAACTGTTTTATTGTGAATTATGTGATAGTTTACATGGGAGAACAGTAGCTTTACATTCATCCTATCGTATATCATTACATTGGCATGGTTACATCCCCTCCATGCATTATCAACCAACCTAAGCATACACCATCCCACCCCCCACCCCCCTTCCCCTTGGTCATCAGCGCACAGCGCCGCTCCCTCTCTGGGTCTAGAGTTCCCATGTGTTTTTTTTTTTAAGTTTTTATTGTGAATTATGTGATAGTTTACATGGGAGAACATTATCTTTACATTCATTCTATCGTATTTTTTTTTCACTGCAGTGATTACATTCCCATGCATGCATCATCAAACAACCAAAGTGTACACCCCGCACACCTGCCCCCTGGCCATCGGCACACAGCCCCTCTCCCTCCTTGAGTCTAGAATCCCCAGCCGCTCCATCTCTCTGCCTCCATCTCTGGTGTCACTGCTTCTCTGGATAGGGTCCCACACTTCGATTTTCACCCTTGATGGTTCCAGGTACTTCTGCTCCTGGACTGCAAAATCAACCACTCCCCTCCTTTTGTTACAAAATGTCTACCTATACCTTTCCAACACTCACAGTCAGTCCTGATAAAAATCGTTCCCTATGGAACCCCACAAGTCTTATCCCCATTTCCTTTCATCAGCCCCATCCAGACAGGTTGGAAATCACTCAGTGGAGATACTACCTTTCCTCATATCCTCTGGAATTAGGTTCCCTATTGAAAGCTTGCCTTTGTAGCCCCCCCATTTTGGGTAGCCAATGTCTAAGTTGCCCATCCTTGTCGACCCTGTGTACAAGGGGGTGGGAATGATCCTCACTGTAAAGATTTGTTCCCTCCTTTGCCCTACTGCATCCACAGGCAGAGGTCAAGTTCATCTAATTGTAGTGGATTACTCTTTTTTTCCTCTTCTTTCTTCATCTAGTCGTGTTCTGATCATCCAGCCATTGAAGCCAGGTCAAGTAGGTACAATCTGCAAGTGTGGGTGTACTTGTGCATTTCCTCTCACTTCATATCAGCTGGATGCTTCACACTCTGCTCTAGTCCTCTAGGGCCATGTCCCAGTCCTTGAGCTCAGGAGTCCCCAGTTCTCATCATACTGCTGGCTAACCAGGTCTCAATCCAGGTTAACAGGAGTCTATTGAATGTAGTCGGATTTAGCTTACAACTTCTTTGCTGTTTTCCCTCACTTCTTATTGGTGACCATTGTGGTCAACAGCAAGACCACGTGCCTACTCGTGTATTCCCCTTGAGTTTTAGTCTTGGAAGGGGTTTGCCTTGAGGGGGCCTGCCCACTTGCCTTCATGGCTCCCAGGGGAACAACTTGCTTATTATTGTAGTAGTCAATAAGACTGCTGTTACGGTTTTTTATTTTTCCTGCCAGTCTTTCTTTTAAGAAATATCTTCTGTTCTAGCTGTATCAGGCTGGTCCACTTGTCTTTTCAAGTAGAAATTTCTCACCTCAGAAGCTTCTGGATAGGGATGAGGATTCCACCTATGGTCTTATGCAATGCAAAGGCTCCGCAGGAAACCTTCATTGGGCAAGTTCTAGTCCCAGTTTATGTATTTCAATCAGTCATAGGCTAAAGACGTACCTTCAAGCTTTCTATGGTGATGTTTCTGGCTATTCCTTTCTCTCCCCTTCAAGTGCCTATTTTACAGTAGTAGATAAGGGAAACCAAGATTCAAAAGACAGTCAATCATCTTAACTTTATTTTACCTGTTCAAACCATGCCTCGATCCTTGTGTCCCAGAGCCCTGTTGTTCCAAGTTTGTGCTTACATCGTTATTTATCTCTGTCCTATTTAGCCCATGCAAACCTGCCTAACTGTTCTTCCATTCACCTGGTTCTTCCTTTCCCCTACCCCTTCTAGTGTATTGCCCACCCCCAGCACCCAAACCATCCTGTGTCTATTCCCTACCCTGTGCTCCACCTTCCCCTCTCTCCCCTCACTCCACCACATACACTCTGGTAACCAGCAAATAATTTCACCCCCCCTTTTAGTGTGGGTAATTTTTCTTAATCTTTTATAGTAATGGTCCTATGCAGTATTTCTCCATTTGTGACTGGCTGATTTCACTCAGTATAATGTCCTCAAGGTTCATCTCATGTGGCTTTTTGCCTTTTTCTATCTCTGGAGATTTCCCCCTAAGTCCTGAGTAGGGAAACCTTTGCCCTAGTTTTTTTATCCCAGAGGTTTGATACTGTGGCGGTGTGGGTTAATGCACTGGATGACAAAGTGAGTTTGAAATGCAAGGTCGGTGGTTCAAGCTCACCAGATGCTCCTTGGAAACCCTTTACACAGGGTCGCTATGGGTCAGAACTGACTTGATGGCACTTAGAAACAACAGAGATTTCCCCCTAAGTCCTGAGTAGGGAAAACTTTGCCCTAATTTTCTACCCCAGAGGTTTGATGCTTCAGGTTAATTGACATTTATTGGGTAAACTGTAAACAACACAATGATTTGGTATTTTCTGTCTGGCTGTAGATTGCAGCCTGCCCTATGATTGGTCTATTTTACATACCTCAGAAACTGGTCAATATACTTAGGCAAATGAAGTGAATGTGTTCCTACAAGAGGGGATTGATCAGTTTATGGCCCTGGGGAGTGAGCCATGCCTTGATGTTGACCAAGAATTTGTTTATATGTGCAGCCTACTCATCAGAGGTTTGCAGACAAAAAGAAGAAAGAAGCAGAACAGAGAAAAGACAAGAAGAGACTACAGAGAAGAGTGAGGAATCTCCTAAAAGATCTGTAGAATGAGTCAAGGGCTGTAACTCTGAAGACAGTGAGATGCCCAGAAGGGACACTTCAGCAGTGCCAGTGGCAACAGAATGGGTAGTAATAGCAGAAACCTGTTGCTAGGAATGCAGCTAAGAAAGATGAACAAAACTACACTGGCTCTGACCTGGGTCAGTCAGCAGTGGAGAGACTGATGGCTGGGGGGCTGGAAGCTAGAGAGGCCTGTCCTGAGGGGCCTAAAAAGAGGCCCACATGGCCAACGGAGTGTGCAATGCAGAGAAAAAGGCCTGTTTACTTGCCTGCCTCCACAGCACAGAACTACACACTATACTACTTGCCTGGCCAAGAGTTGGCTGAGAGAGCGATCCTGCACTGAAGAGAGGAATGTGCTCTTCAGAGAGCATTTCAAATTTGCCTATGTGCTTTCTGAACCTGATCCTAAGTATTGATCCAGATCCCAAGTTGTACCCTGTTACAGTCTGCATTTTAGCATCTCAGCACCATCAAGTTGTAATATGTCTCTCATATTGTATATAAAAATAGATTAACTTGAACATCGTCTATCTACTTTTGATATATGCACTGTCTGTGTAAATTTATTTTGATGTTAAATATTTTTATACCTTATCTGACTCAGCTTGTCTTCTTAATGACTTTTTGCTTTCTTCATGTATGATGTTCTTGATGTCATCCCATAACTCTTCTTGTCTTCGGTCTTCAGTATTTAATGTATTAAATCTGTTCTTCAGATGCTCTCTAAACTCAGGTGGGATATATTCAAGTTCATATTTTGGTTCTCATGGACTTGTTTTCATTTTTTTCAGGTTTAGTTTGAATTTACATATGAGCAATTGATGGTCTAAGGAAAAGATCAAAATGGATGTCAGAAGAGACACTGAAACTTGCTCTCCAGCATAGA
>NW_006408851.1:2289511-2290309 GCF_000296735.1 Chrysochloris asiatica
CTTATTCAACCTGTATGCTGAGCAAATCATCTGAGATGTGTGTGCAAGAGTAGGCTCCCACCACAGCCCAACTTGCTAGCAGTAATGAGTCCTAAACGAATATCTGGTTGCTGCAAATGGTTAACCTATTCAATTGCTAACTGAAAGGTTAGAAGTTTGAGTTCACTAAGAGATGCTTGTAAGAAATGCCTGGTGTTTTAATTCTGAAAATTCCAGCAGTGAAAACCCTATGGAGCAGATTTCTACTTTGACACACATGAGGTTGCCATGAGCTGGAAGTGACTTGATGGTAATGAGTCCTGAATCCCACTGTGATACCATATCCAAATGTGAAACAGGCTTCCTAGTGGAACAGTGGCTATATTGGATCTCTTCTAGCATGGAACAAAGTTCTTTACCTTCACTGGATTTGCTTTGCTACCTACCATGCTTCTGCCAACCCCATCATTTCTGAATTTGCTGTTTCTGAATAAAAAAATTTTGTTGTTAAATGCTGTTGAGTTGGTTTTGCCCCACAGTAGTACTGTATAGGGTTTCCGAAGAGCGACTGGTTGGTTTGAACCACTAATCTTGTGGTTAGGAGTCCAGTGTTTATCTTACAGTGCTACACATAAATAGGTTAACATTAATAAAGATCAGTGCTTTTCTCTTCTTATCTATCACCCAAATCAAGATGGTTTTAGAAACAGCAAGGTATTCAGGAATATACAGTGAAAAAGGAAACGTATTACAGAGTCCTGACCAACTGCAAAATTGAGAGATGCTTTATAGAGTTTCAGATGAGTGTCTGCTTCAAAC
>NW_006408851.1:2291274-2292447 GCF_000296735.1 Chrysochloris asiatica
AGAGGACTGACGGTTAACAGCAGAAACAATAGCCAACACTATAGACCTCTCAACTGGTTCAACGTACACGATTCTGACTGAAAACTCAAAGTTGTGCAATCTTTCTGCTCAGTGGGTGTCAAAAGTGTTGCACCCAGTTCAGCTACAGTCAAGAGCAAAGCTTTTAATAGAATGTGTAAACAAATGGAACCAAGATTCTGAAGCACTTCTTCAAAGAACTGTAACAGGAGACAAAACATGGCTTTACTATTATGATTCTGAAGACAAAATACAACCAAAATACAATTCTGAATACAAAATGACAACCAAGAGGTGGAAATAGTCAAGTCACAGGAAAAGTGGACCAGTCAGTGTTTAAATGATTATATATTCTAGAGTGTTTTGGTGTACATCTCCCTCCCACCTTCCAATAAAAACAAAACAAAACAGAGGGAATAGAATCAAACACTGTTGAATTTGCATGGAGGGGATTATAATCATTATAATGGAACAATGAGTGTAAAACCAATGTTCTCCCATGTAATCTATCACTTAATTCACAATAATAATAAAAAAAAGTGGACCAGTCAGGGCAAAGGTCATGGCAAGTTTTGGGGGATGCTCATGGCATTTTGCTGCTGACTCTCTGGAGAGTCAAAGAACAATAACATGTGTGTATTATGTTTTGAAAATGGTAGCCTGAGGTAGTTTTATCAGAAACCCCCAGGAGAGCTTCACCAGAGTGTTTCTCCACCACAAGGTCACAATTCTAGCCCACTGGTTGTTCCGTGGAAGAAAGATGAGGCTTTCTGTTCCTGCAGATATAAAACTTCAGAAACCCTATACAGGGTCGTTATGGGTCGACACTGACTTGACACCACTTAACAACATAGATACTATACACATATATTACACTATGTATGTTGTTAAGTGCTGTCAAGTCAGTTCTGACTCATAGTGACCCTGTATAGGGTTTCCGAGTAAGGGCTGGTGAGCTTGAACTGCTGACTTTATAGTTCAAACCTTGCAGTCCAGCGCATTAACCCAAAGTGCCATACCAGGACTCCATATTATATATAACATATGCTGTGGAAATCGACCAATCTCTTTGATAACCCATGCGAGTAAAGTTTTGCTAAAGGTAGTACAGAAACAGCTACAATCATACATTGACAGAGAACTTCCAGAGGTTCA
>NW_006408851.1:2293422-2318439 GCF_000296735.1 Chrysochloris asiatica
AAGGACAGGTTTACTGGGATTAAGCAGGGAGGTTCTGGAGAGGAACTGCCTGGGGTATTCACTTGAGGTGGAGTGGTAAACTCTGGGAATATTGGATTAAGAGACAATGGTGGCAGCCCCTGCTATCCAAGGACAGTTGTGATCTTGCATGATAATTCATATCCACACTCCTCTGCTCACAGTGGATACTCTGCAAATACTTTGTTTTGAGGTGTTAAGGTATCCTTCCTATAGTCCTGATCTTGCTCTATTTGACTTTTATCTGTTGGTCCCCTTAAAGCAGTCCTTTGAGGATGAAGATTCACCTCTGATGAAGAAGTGAAGCCAATGGTACATTCATTGCTTGCAGCTCAGCCTAAAACATTTTAAAATAAGGGAATACAAAAGCTTGTTGGGAGATGGGCAAAGTGTAGTGAAAAGCAAGATTATGTTGAAAAATGATATATTTATATTTCATAAAAGTTCATCAAAACAAATTCTACAGCCAGAGTGCAGATACTTTTTGACACACCCTTGTGAATGTGTGTTTATGGAGTCCTGGTATGGCTTTATAGGATAAGCACTCAACTGCAAGGTTGGTTGGACTGCAAGGAACATAGATTCTGATTCATAGTGACCCTGTGTGTGTGTAATACATATATATATATATATTGGTGGTGGTGGTATGCTGTGGAGTCGGTTCCAGCTCATAATGACCCTGTACAGGATTTCCAAGGCTGTAAATCTTTATGGGAGTAGAATGCCTCATCTTTCTCCCACGAAACAGCTGGTAGCTTTGAACTGCTGACCTTGAGGTTAGCAGCCCAATTCACAACCACTTTGCTACTAGAGCTCTCTCTCTCTCTCTCTCTCTATATATATATATATATGGAAAAGATGAAGCTTTCTACTCCCATAAAGATTTAAAGTAGCCTTGGAAACCCGATATAAGGTTGCTATGAGTCAGAAGCTATTTGACGACACTTATATATAATCACAAATTCAAGAATTTTGGTATGAAACCATAATGGAATTGCTAGAGAAGACTTCAAAATATCCTGACCTTTGAGTTAGATACATTATGTAATGAAGCTTTGGGATCTCCTTTGGGGAGAACATGAGCATGTGTTTGACTGTATGCATGATGCTATATGGGTGCATTTTTTTCCCATTTGTTTGTTGGATGTTTAAGAGGATGGATGTTGATGTTTGGCAGGCCAAGGAATGGATAATGTTAATTTTTACCACTCATTTAGGTAAAAGAGTCTTGGTGTGGTACTGTAGGATAAATGCATGACTACAAGGTTGGTTTGAACTACAAATTGGTGGTTCAAACTCACCAACCGTTCCTTGGAAACTCTGTACTGGTTCACTATTAGTTGGAATCGACTCAACAGCAATTAACAATGCTTATGTTTTGGGAATGTTAAACTACATGAGTCTTGATGAGACCACCTCTTATTACAGAAGCTGAAAACACACTTTCCCAATCTTTGTAGAGTACACACCTCGCTAGGGCACAGGCATGCACACTACACTCTGACAATCAGATGAAGCAATGTCAGACTTTGAGTTAACTGTATGAAGAACTAGGGCCTATGAAGAATCTATTCTCACAAATGTGAGAGTAGCAACTATAGCAATACCCAGTTCCCAACGGGAGCAGAGAGCTTAGCAGTAGTGGTCACTGTTCATCCTCAGTGGTACTTTCAGGCGCAGCTTGCTTCATGGAAATGTTTCTGTGATGTGATTGTGGACACTGATCTTGGTATGAGGCTACCAAACTTGCTTCCGGTCCACTAGATTCTGTGACCTCCCACTTAGCATTTTTATAGCTATGAAAATGGAAATATGTATATTTAATCTGAGCGTAAAACACAAGTTTTAGACATTATGTTTTTAAAGCCATAGAAATTAATCATGCTGCATACTTCCCTGGTGGTGATGGTGTGCCATGGAGTCGGCTCCGAATCATAGCAACTCTGCATAGGGTTTCCGGGGCTGTAAATCTTTATGGGGGCAGAAAGCCTCATATTTCTCCCATGGATTGGCAGGTAGTTTCAAACTGCTGATCCTGAGGTTAGCAGCCTGACTCGTAACCACTATGCTACCAAAGTTCCGTAGGGAGTGTCAGTTTCTTTAAAGATTATGCACAATTTCCAAAATATAAAACCCAAAAATCCCAATGCCATCAACTCACAACCCAACACGACACAGTTGAACTGCCTCATAGAATTTTTACATAACAGCCAGCCACATCTTTCTCCAAGTAGCTGCTAAGTTCAAGCTGCCAGCCCTTTGGGTAGTTTTGCACTTTAGCCACTGTGCCACCAGTGTGTTATAACACCACTGTCACCCACTGCCACTAAGTAGGTTCTGATTCAAAGCAACCCTATAGGAGTGTAGAACTGCTCTGTAGGGTTTCTGAGACTAAATATTTATGGGAGCAGACAGCCTCATATTTCTCCCAAGCAGCTGGTGAGTTTGAACCACTGACCTTGTGATTTGAGGCTAATGCTTAGTCCACCACACCACCAGGACCCCTTACTAGAGCTAAAACAACATGATATTCCTTCATCACTAACTGGCTTCAAAACCTCAGTAAAGTTACCTGCTTTTTTCATTAAGGAGTTTAATAAAATATAATGCTTCAACATTTTTCTGTAACAGGAATTATTATACAAAGTTTGATGCAAAAGTTTGTCACAATATCTAAAAAATGAAATGCATCCATTTTCATTACGATAATTACATTAAAATATATTTGCACACCTGCTGTAACTTCTATTGCAAAGGGGAAATTCATTTTCAAAGAAAAATAGCAATTTTTGATGCAGTAAGCTTGTACAAATGAAGATGAGATCTAAATTCTTCATAAAACACCTAAAGCAGGAACAAAGTTTTGATTTATGGAATGTAAAGCTGATGATCTGCCCTGTAAACTTTCATTCAATTCACAATAAAAACAACAACAAAAAAATACATAAAGCAGGGATAAAATGGTCTTTGGGTTTCTTTTATGAAAACTGCAAGGCTGGCATTTTAAAAATAGACAGTGATTCTTCATTTGTTTGATCAGGGTCAAAATTCCTGCTGACTATGGTTCTAGCATTAGATTTTTCCCTTAGGGCTATTTTCTGCTGGTGTTTTCCTATTTATCTGACTAGTGTGGTCATAAACATAACATACACACAGAAGAAAACAAACTGTTGCTGTCCAGTTGACGCTGACTCATAGGAACTCTGTAGGTTTGAACAGAGCTGCCCAACAGGCTTTCTGAGGCTGTAATCTTTACAGAAGTAGACTGCCCCATCTTCTCCTATCAAACAGATGGTGGGTTCGAACCTTTAGATTAGTAGCCAAGAGCTGCACCACTGTGCAACCAGGCCTCCTTAACATCCATCTCTTGATTTTACAAAAGATTCTAAAGAGGTATAGTTTCACCACTGTCTTGGGTACTCACATGCTAGTTCAGATTTATTTCCAAGTAGAACCATTAGAACATTCTTAAGCCATAAAATCGGTTCTCAAATTCTGTATGTCACTGAACATGGATTGAGCCCTGGTAGCGTAGTGGATTACAAAGCTGGCTGCTAACTGCAAGATCAGCAGTCTGAATCTGCTAGTCACTCTGTAGGAGAAAGATACAGTTTTCTGTTCCTGTTAAGATTTAATCTTGGAAACCCCATCAGGGTCGCTGAGTCTGAACTGACTTGGTGGCACACAACCAGCACCAAAATAGAATATACTACCTAAAACACTTGTCCTTTCACCATATTAAAAAATCTGGTTGCAAACTACTTTGTCTCTGCTATATTAAGGATTCTGAGTATTGCAATAGTGACAATCAACTTCAACTTTCTTAGACCGATGTGCACTCATACAGGGTAGGTATATAGGGATCTTCTCTTATTTGGTGCTATTTTCCAACAAAACATTCTTAATTGAACTCTCAAGAGCCTCCTGAACCCAGAAACACTAGCTTGTACTTGTGCATGACATGTTCTGACAATCCCAACAATCTCCTGAAGCTTTGGTGACAACTCTACTTCTTCCTCCCTCTTGCTGCAGCTCCCATATTGACTCCCCTTCTGGCACTTCATGACAACACATGATGCCTCCAGAATTTTCACGGGAGTAGACTGTGTCCCCCCCTCATGGTGCTCTACATGCCCAGTAATCTTTTAATACATTTCTCTAAAATTAACCAGAATTACTTTTCTGCTACTAATGCTAAGCTATATATAGATTTCTACAATCTCACAATTCAACTGATAGAGACTTACTAAAGGATCAAGTGATATATAAAAACATGTATATCTGAACCTCACATGGATTCTTTCCATCTTCCTTTCTTACTGTAAAAAAATTAAGGATCTTTACAGAAATAGATAAATCAAATCCTACTCCAGATAGCTAAGATCTCAAAGATATATATAAAGACCAAATGCTTAATCGGGCATGAATTGCTTGAAAATATTTCCCCATCTGGTTAGGAGGATGTTGAGAAATTCTGTGATAGGGAATGTGCTTCAGAAATGGCTATGGATAGTGTAATCAGTCACTCTTAGTTGGGACTCTTTCTCAGACCTTTGTTTCGGTGGCAAATGAAGACAAGGACCAAATCAAAGACAAGAGAAGATAAAGATTAATAATAGCACTCATTTTATTAAGTACTCTGAAGACATTTCAATGCTTCCACTATAGATAAAGCATATCAAGTATTATCACCCTCATTTTTAGAGATGAAGCAGAGAGGACACTCTACAGTGCCAGTGGCTAAGGGAACTCAGAACCTCAGCAGGACAGTTAGCTGAGGTAGAACATTAGGAATGATGTAGAGGAAGGGATAAACGAAATAACCTGTGTTTTTCTCTCAGGGTTTCAGTGTAAGTCTGGATCTCATGCAATTAAGCCACAGGAAAGGGAAAATTCTCCCAGTGAAGGAAGATGAGAATTCATAAATAAACTCCTGGGTTCTAGCATTGGTAAAAGTTACCTTCCCTCCATTGTAATCTAGAGCAACTCCAATCTGCCTTGGGCAGTAAGACAGGACCTGAAAAGGCTCAGGACCAGTACATACATAGACTGCAGCTGAAGACAGCTGCAGAGCCCAGAATCCCTCCTCAGGGGTGAAATTGAGAAATCCTTTTCTCACCACAGACTCTCTTGCTACCCCCACTAGACAGAATTTTGGCCATATTCCATTTTCCTGAGACCATTCCTCCTCCAACTCTTCATTCTCATTTCTATATCCAGTAAAACTGTATCCATCAGTGAAGCCCATGGACCCAGGATAACTACTGCTAAACACATTTCTGGCTCCACCTCTGTATCTCATTGCTTCTTCCTCTTCATCTGCCCCCCACCATATCCTATCCACTTTCACTTCCCAGTACACTTTGCCCCAGGTGAAGCCTTTGCTACCCAGCACACCAGGCTCAGGATCAAACCGATGACCATTTTGGAATTTGTTCATCCACAAGCCAGTGAATATAATACTCTTCCCATTCGGAGACATGGAGAGGTAGCCATTGGCTGTCTGTGAATTCAGGATAACCTTCACTGTGGAAACAAGGGAATAAAAAGGTGTGGCATCATAAAATATATGAAAGAAATTTGCCCAATAGGCTCTGGAGACCCTCTAACAATAGTAGGAGAGATTCTTTGAGGATCATCAGGACAGAGGTTGCTTTAAACTTTGTGTTCATACTACAATTAGCTCTCATATATAGGGAGAAACAGACAAATGATAAAGGATGTAAGCATTGTGGTGGGACTTGTGAGAGGGGAAAAAAAGAGGAGCTGGAGTAATTACAGTTGAGGAAAACTGGTGAAAAGGTTTGTGATTTTGAAATCTGAGGACTCAGGATAAAGACACAGGATAGATTAGCCATCATAAGAAACATTTCTGGTTAAAGAGCTAATCCACAAGCAAGGGAAGCTGCAAACTTTGAGTGGGAAAGTTTACTTTACGGCAAATATCAGCACATCAACCCCTCCTGCTACTCACTTGTCTTATATTCCAGATCCCTCATCAATTTTCCTAGATTGAAAGGAAAAAAAAATCAGTAATGTGATTTGGATACCCATCTTTCTAGATCAAATTCTTACTGTTGGGCAATACAACTTTTAAAACATGCCTGTGCCCTCTGAAAGCTCAAGGGAAATAATCATGAAGAAGACACTCAGAACTGTCCAGCCTAATATGATTCATTCCTGGATCAAAGCAACATTTTCAGAAAGAATTTGGCACATCACTGAAGACTACGTTGGGAGGAGACTCTGTGTTCTAAAGTCTAAATCCTAAATTCCCAGTCTTAACTCACACTCTTCTCTTCATTCTTAAAGGCACCTCTGAGGTTCACTCTCCCAATATTCTTTTACCTTACCATTAGACAGGAAACATTTTTCTCTTTTTTAACCAATCTGGGAACTATTAATTATAATTCTTCCTTTGTCTAGGTAACTTGCTTAGCCTGACATGTGGAAAGTTTCCCTGGTTTTACCTGGATCTGCTTATAGTCTCTCCCTAATGCCCCTGATAGGTATGAATGGTCTACACAAGAGCAAGGAACTCTGAGAATCTAAGGCCAGAATCAAAACCTTAGGAAAGATCATTAAAAAGAAAGCAAGAGTTTCAAGGTTCAGAGCCCCTTCCTTCAACCATGTGTTTACCATGGAATTCTCTGAATCCTTTCTCTAATGAAAGAAGTTTATCTGAAAATTCTTCTGTTCGTTTTCTGATTGTTGAACTGATAGACTTTTCAATCCAGTACTTCTTCCGGGGATATCTAGACAGAGTAGAGACACAGTAAGAACGATTGAAAGAAAAGCACAAATTTACCATCACCACCACCACCACACATAAAACTAATTAGGGATCAAAGAGGGAGACACTGAAAGCATTTCCAAGTGGTCACTTTCAACATCTGGGTCAAAGAATCAGACATAAAGAATTCTGAGAAAAAAAGTCATGATCCAAGTATTCTCTATTGTTGCTAGTTGTCTTCAGTAAATTCTGTCTAACAGTGACCCCATGGGTGTACAGTACAATTGCATCATAGGGTTTCCGAGGACATGATCTTTCAGAAGCAAACTGCCAGGCCTGTCTTCTGAGACACCTGTGAGTAAGTTCAAATCACCAATGTTTTGGTTAGTAGTTGAGTGATTAACTATTTGAACTACCCAGGGACTTTCAAATATTCTCTACCTAATCAATCTTTATATAGAATTTTTTTTTTTTATTATTAAAAGGAAAAAAGTCATGTTTTGTCTTGAAGGTCTCAGAAACATGCAACTAATCCTATGACTTCTGAAGACATTACTTAGGGATTGTTGTTGTTAGGTGCTATTAAGTCAGTCTGACTCAGCAGGATTGTAGGATATACCCTTTGGTTGGTTAATGATGCATGGAGGGGATTGTAACCATGGCAATGAAACAATATAAGATAGGATGAATGTAAAACTAATGTTCTTCCATGTAAGCTATCACGTAATTCACAATAAAACATTAAAAAATAAAATAAAATAACTCATTGCCAGTAAGAGTCTTAACCTGACTTCTCTTAGTCCATGAGATATTGAGACGGTAATGGATGCATAGATGAGCTACATAATAACTGCCCCTCATTGACTTCCTAGCTGCTAATAGAAAGAGCTCTGGTACTGTAGTGATTATGAATCGGGCTGCTAACCTCAGGGTCAGCAGTTCGAAACCACCAGCTGTTCCCCGGGAGAAAGATGAAGCTTTCTGCTCCCATAAAGATTTACAGCCTTGGAAACCCTGTACAGGGTTGCTAAGAGTCGGAACTGACTGTATGGCACATCACCGCTACCACCAATAGACATAAAGTATGTGCTTTAGTGATTTAAATAACTGCCCTCTGAAGAAACCTAGAACCGTATCTTAGTGGTGTCAAGGAGGAAGGGCTGCTCTTTGGTGCCAGTAAATCTACAATAACTGAAACAGAGGCAATAAGTGACGTCCACTGCCTACAGGGGACCTTCCACTTTCATTACCAGCCTTTACCTTTAATTGCCCTTGTTCATAGTTGTTTCCTGACCTGCTTTCTACACAAGCTATCTGGCACATAGACAAGGCTGTCTGATTAGCATTTAATTCCAGAAGAGAGGAATTTAGGCACTCTCCACCCAAAACATGAGCTAGGTGTGTTTGGACAAAACTCTAACTTTGCGGACTCTAATCCTAGAGTCTAAGGCTAGATAATATGTACGCTGTTGTACTCATCCCTGTTCTGGTTATTCTCTGAATTAATACATGATATCAAAGTGTCTAGTCTGTGGTCTGCTTCAAACGATCTTTCACTAAGAAGTTGTGACTATAGATAGTGACACTGCCAAAAGACGATGCATCTTTTCAAAAGTTAATGGAATTGTCAAAAAAATTTACAGCATAAGGCACATAACCAAAACTCCTACTGCTATCATGTTGATTCCAACTCAGTAGTAACCCTATTGAACAGAGGTGAACTGTTCCTTTTGAATTTCTAACACTAAACCTTTACGGTAGCAGCCAGCCTCATCTTTCTCATGTGGAGCGGCCAGTGGGTTTGAACCATTGACCTTGAGGTAAATAAGACCAACACTTAGCCCATTACCCTTCCAGGACTCCTATAAGGCACACAGAAGGTTTCAATAAAGTCCAAAAAGTAGAAACAACAAAGATAACATTCCTTGATCACAAGATAAAAATACAATTAAAAAATATTAGAAAAAAAGCCACTGACAAATATCGTCAGTTTTACACAAATCTCATAATAGTAAATCAAATAAATTTAAAAATGCTTAGAAAACAGTTAACAATAAAAACTGTGTAATACAAATTATGGTATATATAGCAAAAGCAAGATTCACTGCAGAAAAAAACACAATGAGCCATTAACTAACTAATTAGGAAAAAAAAAAAGAGCAGGCAGGCATGGGAGAAAAAATAAGACAAAATAAGAAATTTAAAATATTCAGATGAAAAAAGTATTAAATTTAAGGACTTTTTTTTGATCAACTGTGAAAATAATCTTGAAGATACAACTGAAAATAGTAACTTTTTACAGGCAACAAATAGTAATTACTCAAATTAAAATTTGTTAGGATGGACTTACTCCAAAAAAAAAAAAAAACAACAGATGTTGCTTATAAGAAACATAAGCATATAAAAATATCAGCACAGAAAAGTGAGTTAAAAGATAAGAAATACTATGCAAACGCTAATCAAAAGAAAGCTGGAATGATGTTCTAGTAAGAGACGAAAGGTACTTTAAGATAAGATATATCACCTTATTCTGTATCATCCTCATTTCTAATATATAATAACTCATCTCTAATGCACCTGTCCAGTTTCCCCACCAGGGTTACTACTCTTTGGAATCTTGTAGCCTACCTCATTGACTTTCTTTCTATCCAACATTTGGCCCCCAGTAAGTGTTCAGTTACGTTAATATATTTACTGGATATCTCTGGAGATGGGTTGTGTATTATCAAAATGCTAGCCTTTTATTCAAAGTTTCTGTGTATTGTATGGATCTGATTTTGAAACTGTCCATGTTAAGTGCTTGACCTGAATTTTTCCTCAAATTCATTGCCAAAGAAATCTTTATCCCTATGGCATATGGATGTGTCCTCTTCCACTGGAAGGACAGGGAGCAGGAAACTAGGAAGAATTAGAGTATGGATGATACTCTGATAATGAAATGTGCTCCTCAGAATATGGGGTAACTATAGTCAGAAGTAAGAATAGGAATGAGAAGAAAAAAAAGAAACTGGGTGAGAAACAAACTTAGAATTCTACATTTTCACTCATTATCTGCTCCCATTTTATTTCTCTTTTAACCCACTACCATCCCAACATAAGTTCCATGGCAATTTTTCTAGAATTCCATCTTCTGTTCTGTGGAATATCTTTTAAATGACCCTAGAGAAGAACCTTGCTCTTCTCTCCAAATAATATTCTTTCTCAGTACTTGTCAAACTCCAATAGATTAATATGAGAGAAAGGAAAAATCAAAGGGACACCTTAAATGGTTTAAGAAAAGATAAAAAGCAAGCAGCACTTACTTGCTTAGTATGTCACTTGGATCCTGAAAAAGAAGAGAACATAGACACTGTCATGGAAATCAGGAGTCCAAGAGTCATCATTACTGTTCCCTACTGTGGGCTCACTGGAGAATGGGTACACAACAGGACTGGACAGAGAATAATTCTGATGGGCCTGAACTTGTTCCGCTCTTTGCTGTAGTATTAGTTTTAGGGATACATGCTTCCTCTTCCTTTCATGTATGTGAATTCTAGACTATCTTCTTCAGAAAAGCTTCCTTAATTTACAACCTTCCTTCCTTTCTCCATCTCATTAGACCTAGTTCCCTTTTGGAAGAAAATGCTTTCTCTCACATCTTTGGTCATACTAAAGCCCCTTCTGAAGATCCCTATGTAAGATTATCCATCAAACTGTTACCATCTAAGACTTCCCTTTTGACTGCACCAGGAGTATGGAAGTGCTATGAAGTCATATTATGGTCTATCTAGACAATAAAGGTATATACCTTTCTCCAAAGGGTCAAAGAAAAAAGGGCGGTATTGTTTTTGTTGTGAAATTCATCCTACATCATCCTACTTCAGTCTCAAAATATTTCATATCTTCATTTCTATTAAGAGTCTTTTGCAGATTCTTTCAGGGGATACTTTTTATTCTCTCCTTCAAGAACTAATCTATATAACTGACAGATTCATCCTTCAAAATAATTCTATTTCTCTAAATATCTAGATAATTAACTATAAGAATATTATTGTCAATCAGTTAAGACTGAAATCTCAGCCTGCCTTGGAAGGCCTCTCCTCAGTTGGCTTCATCTTACCTATCTCATTTTCTCTTTAACTTCCTCCTCACTTAAACTGACTCCTCTAGTAAGGTAGTTCCCCTCACTCGATCTCCCCTTCCTACCTGCTCACCATCAATACCCATTTGCCCATACATATACCAAATGTATTACCGCATTCATTTATCTAATTCTAACCAATACCCTTTTCCCTCCAACCCCCAACCCTCTCCCCACCCTACCAGCACCAACTCTTTGTTAAACCAAATCTTTACGTTTTCCTCAAGGCCTATGTTAAGACCTTCTTTCTTTATGAAATCTTTTGTAACTTTAGTCTTTTCCAGAATTTCTGTGGCCTCCAGTCTAACTATAACTTATTAAATAACTCAGTAAGTGAGAATAAAACCGTTCTCTCCTAACTCCTTATGCAAATCTTTTGCTAAATATGGATCATAGTACAACTTAGAACAAGAGTACTAAGAAATAGTTTAGGTGGTCCCTTACCTGCAAAAGTTCAAGTGCTGGCTGCTGAGCCTTGTTCTCCAACTCGGAAATCAGGGCCTCAAGCCGGATGACCTCCTCCGCACCCTTGGTAACGTGCTTGTTCCTTCCTTCAGTAAGATCCTGCTCTAGCCCCTCCAGCCACTCCAACAGGTACTGCTCCCTTTCTCTCAAGAACTGATGGCCCTGTTCAAACACTGACACAATGTCTTGTCTGTAGTTCTGGAATTTTGTCTACAATAAATGCAGAAAGAGAAAGATGATTTCTTATTAGAGGCTAGGAAACAACAGAACATTTGCGACACCTTCTGGGGATAAATTCAGAACATGAATTCTCCCTCATTTTCCTCCACTCCTTGACAAGCACATGTACACAGAATATTTACTCAGAATTTCTCTTACCAGCATGGTTTGGATATCATCTTGTCCTGTAGACTCGAAATTCTGAATCCGGTCCTTATCTCCCTTTAGAATCTTCAGATGGTTTAGAATTTTACTCTACAGAAATAAACATTGATAATTTTAAAATCTGGATAAAAATAGCCTCAGCAGGAAAAGACAGTAACCCTAGAGTGAAATCAGAAAGCCTTGACCCTTGATGTGTGCTGTCAGTTCTGACTCCTAGTGACTCTGACAGCGTAGAACCGCCCCATAGGGTTTCATAGGCTGTAGTCTTTATTGGAAAAGATCGCCAGGGTCTTTTCTCCAATGGAGCTGCATGGTGGGTTTGAACTCCCAACCTTTAACAGTCAATGGTTTCTTCCTTTGACCCTGTGTAGGATAATAATTATAGCCATGTAGAACAGTTTCCGTTCTACTTAGTGAAAAAGAAAAACAGTGATCAGTATGTTGGCTGGGAATCATTTCTTAGAACTTTAAAAAACAATGATTTATTATATCATAACTAATAAGACTTATAGTTTTTTTTATATTCACTTGTCCTTTTCCACCAAAATACAAATAATTTATATTAAAATTAATAATGTAGAAAATCAAGCCCCCAAACTAAGAAAAACTGTATATACTCATTCCAAATTGTTTAGAGAATGATAAAATTGGTTTTAAAATATCTGTCAACCAAGGAGAAAAAAGAAAGAATAAATTATATTTTTCTTCTTCAGCAAACAAGAGGAAACATGCTAGTTTCTCAGAGGAAGTAACAATTTCCCTGTGATTAAATTCTAAAAAAAAAATTTATATCAGAGATTTTGTACAGAATATTCTCAAAAATATTTTTCAAGGATTATGTGCTGGAGAGCACACAAATATACCAAGAGGTATATATCACACAAATAAATATACCAAGAGTGCTGGCATTCTGTATTGCTGATTGAGACCTGATCCAAATGTCTCAGAAATGAAAACATCAAAGCAAGAGGATAGACATACTATTATAAAAGAAAGAGAAGCAAACAAGATTTCTTATCCTAACTCAAAGATTAGCATTTTACCAAGGAGTTACATGATAAATTCAAATCTTAGTCTATAAGGTATTGTAGAATTTGTGGCACAAGTATAGAACTGAGGTCCAACAGGCTTCTTACCCGATAAGGCTGTGCAGCCTTCTCGAGGAGGACAGCAGCATGGTGCCTATGCTCCCGGGACTCTCGACACATGACACACAGTATCTGATGGTCATCCTTGCAGTAGTAATGGAGCTTCTCAAGATACTGCCCACACAGCTTCTCTGCTCTCTGCTCAGATGGTCCTTCTTCTCTGGGTTGTCTCTACTCATCTACCTTCATTCTCCAGATGTTCCCCACCAGGCTGGCCATCTGCCACACATGGCGGATATTCTCTTTCTTGAAGGCTGTCTTGCAAAGAGAACAATACAAGGGCTGCCTGTTGGATTCACAGACCCTCATAATGCAGTGGTAGCAGAAGACATGGCCACAGTCAATGGTTACTGGGTCTCTCAAGTAGTCAAGGCAGATGGAGCACAGAACCTCATCCTCCAGATTTCTCAGCGGGGAGGCAGTAGCCATGACAGTTGTGCCTAAATCTTGCTCAGTTTTCTATGAAATCGAAAATTCACTTTCTGAAACAACACAACGAAAAAGCAAATATGCAAGTTTAATAAACTTTAAAATGAAATCTGTGAGAAAATTATTTTTTATGTTCAGACTATTCTAATTTTGCCCCAAATCCAAAATTCCTTCCAGCCTACAGAGTTAAATGGGTGTGCATTTCATGCACTTAGCTAAACACTGCAGGATAAACACTGGACTGCTACCCATAAAGTCAAGTTCAAATCTACCAACTGCTCCACGGGAAGAAAGATGAAGCTTTTTGCTCCCTAAAGATTTACAGCCTCGGTGACTATGAGTCTGAATTGACTCGACATAATAAGTTTTGTTGTTTTAGAGCTCTGTAATTAAGTGAAGTATTATAAAAGATTGTGGGGAAATAAATTCTCAATAAAGTCTAAGAGAGTAAGTATATCCTAGTACTTAGTATATCAGTTCAGTAGAAAATATTTGCCGTAAATAATTAAATAGTAATCAGTTGCCATCTAGTTGATTCCAACTCATGGTGACCCCATGAGTGTCACAGTAAAACTCTGCTCCATTGGGTTTTCAGTGACTTGAGTTTTTGGTTCATAATCTGCACAAAATCTCCTGTATGGATTTTCTTTTAGAATTTAATCTACCCTAAATGCAGTGTCTGGAGTTGTGGCACTGTATGGGTTAATGCGCTGAACCACAAGGTCGGCGGTTCAAATTCATCAGTAGCTACATCTTGATGAAAGGAGATGTAGCTAGCACTCATGTGGTAAAATAGTGAATAATTACTATCAAGACTGACTGTAAGGGTTGGAAATGTAAAGGTAGACATTTTGTATCAATCGGAGGGGAGTGGTTGACTTTGCAGTCCAGGAGCGGAGGTCCCTGGGACCATCAAGGCAGAAGAATAGAATGCGGGACCCTACCCAGAGAAACAGTGATGCCAGAGATGGAGGCAGAGATGATGACATGGAGAGATGGAGTGGTTGGGAACTCTAGACCCAGAGAGGAAGAGGGGCTGTGTGCTGAGGATCAGGGGGGGCAGGCTAGCGGGGTGTACCATTTAGTTGGTTGATGATGCATGGAGGGGACTGTAACCAAGGCAATGTTAACGACAATCATTCTCAAAGTTTGGTCTCTTAGCATCACCTAGGAGCACTTTAGAAATGAAAATTCTCAACCTCACTTCAAGTCTGCTGAATAAGAAATTCTATAGTGGAAGCCCAGTAAAATCACTGACGTTGAATATATATGGTGTAGTCTACAAATGTATATGGAACCCTGGTTTGGTGCCACAGGATAAGCATTGGGCTGCTAACTCTAAACTTGGCAGTTCAAACCCACCAGCCACACCTCAGAAAACCTATACAGGGTCACTACAAGTTATGACTTGCTTGATGGAACTTAACAACAACAACAGTCCACAAAGACAATCTTCTACCTCCTACATGTGTTAGTAGCAACTGGAATCTTAAAGGCTCATGAGTGGCCATCTAAGATGCAACTACTGGCATAGCTGATGGATAGTGAAAAGATCTGGAATCAGTTAATCCTATGAACTACTGATAGGATGAATGTAAAGCTAATGTTCTCCCATGTAAACTATCACATAATTTAAAAATAAAACATTTAAAAAAAATGATTATAAAACTTGCCAGGAAATCAGTAAGACTAAAGAAGACCTGAACAACACTATCAAATAACTTGACTTAGTGACATTTACAAATCACTCTATCCAACAAATGCAAAATATACACTATTCAAGAACGTATGATTCACATAGATAACATGTTCTGTGCTACAAAACAAATATCTTTAAAGAATTGGACTTTTATAGAGTATGTTCTTAGATCATAACAGAATTTAACTAAAAACATTTGGGAAATCCCCAAATATTATATAATTACACAGCACACTTCTATATAAGCTATGCATTAGAGAGGAAATCACAGGGGTTATTATAAAGTATTTGACTGCAAGAAAATAAAAACACAACATTTTAAATTTGTGGAATGCAGCTAAAACAGTCTTGTTGTTGTTATGTGCCGTGGAGTCCATTCTGACTCATAGCAACCCTGTACATGGTTTCCGAGGCTGTAAATCTTTACAGGAGCAGAAAGCCTCATTGGAACATTTATAGCATTAAATACAAAGAAAGGCCTCTATTCTATCTATTATCTAAATATTCATATAAGGTAACTAGAAAAAAAGCAAATTAAACTCAAAGCAAGAAGATGGAAGAAAGAGATCAGTAAAATTGGTAAAACCTCTTGCCAATATATGACTAAGGAAAAAAATAGAGACAATAAATTTCAAAAATTTGGGATGAAAGAGGGTACATCACTAATGACCCTATAGACATTAAAAAGATAATAAGAGTCGGAACCGACTCTATGGCACATAACAACAACAACAACAACAATGAACAATTCTAAATTCATATATTCAACAGTTAAGATGAAATGGACAAATCCATTTAAAGGTACAAATAGCCAAAATTCACTCAAAAGGAAACAGATAACCTAAATAATCCTCAAATGTATTAATGGAATTGAATATAGTTAAAACCTTTCCACAAAGAAACTTTCAAGTTCAGCAGGCTTCATTGACAAATTCTACCAAGTACTTAAAGAAGTTGTTGTTAAGTGCTGCTGAGTCTGTTCCGCCCCACAGTAACCCTATGTAGGGTTTCTGAGGAGCAGTTGGTGAGCTTGAACCACTGACCTTGCAGTTGAATAGGCTTTGCAGTCTGACACCATCGGGCTACTTAAAGAAGTTGTTGTTAAGTGCTGCTGAGTCTGTTCCGCCCCACAGTAACCCTATGTAGGGTTTCTGAGGAGCAGTTGGTGAGCTTGAACCACTGACCTTGCAGTTGAATAGGCTTTGCAGTCTGACACCATCGGGCTACTTAAAGAAGTAGCCCTCCATTAAAGAGAAGAGGAAGTAACCTATCCCTATTCATTACATAAGTCTGTTGTTAAGTGCTTTCAAATCAGTTCAGACTTAGAGCAACCCTGTACAAGGTTTCTGAGGAGTGGCTGGTTGAGTTTGAACCACCAACCTTGGGGTTCAAAGTGATCTTGCAGTCCAATGTATTAACCCACAGCACCACAGCAGGACTCCTATATGAGTCTAGCAACACTCTTATACTAAAACCAGTTAAATCTACCATAAGAAAAAATGTCACTACAGACCAATCTCCTTCATAAACATGCAAAATACCTCTGGAAAACACTAGCAAAATCAAATCCCAAAATGTATCCAAAAGAGCATGACCTTTTTTTTTTAAATAATCATGATCAAATGGGGCCATGCCAAGAATTCAAAGTTGGTTTAACATTAGAAAAGCAATCATTGTAAGCTGACCATTTAACAAGCTGCTGTTGTTAGTTGCTAAAAAGTCAATTCTAACTCATAAAGATCCCATTTGTTTTAGACTGTAATCCCATTTGTTTTGGACTGTAGTCTTAACAGAAGCAGATCACCAGGCCTTTTCTTTCACTTTACTGTTGGGTGGGAGTCCTGTGTGGCGCTAGTGCTCCAGACTGCAAAGTCCTTTGGACTGCAAGGTCTTTGAACTGCAAGGTCGGCAATTCAAGCTCACCAACCACTCCTTGGAAACCCTATACAGAATTGCTATGGGTTGGAATGGACTCCATAGCACTTAACAACAACAACTGTTGTGTAGCTTTCAACTGCCAACCTTTGGGTTAGCAACTGAGCACAAATTGTTTGTACCACCTAGGAACCTTATATTAACAAACTGATGGGAGTCCTGGTGTGGAACTGCAGGATAATGCACTGGACCAAAAGGCGGTTCAAACTCACCAGCCACTCCTAGGAAATCCTATTCAGGGTCACTATGAGTCGGAAAGGCTACATGGCACTTAACAGCAACAATGCGAGTAAAAAAGTATGATAATTTCAATTGATGTAGAGATAGTCTTTGACAAAATTCAGTATTCATGATAAAAACGTATAGTAAACTTCCAGGGCAAGATGGCAGAGTAGACAGACGTACTGAGAGACTCCTCTGCAACAGGGATACGGGATACCAAGTGACACCTATGGAGGTGATTATGGAACCCTGAGCTTCAGAGGAAAAGGATAGAGAGGTGGACTGACTGGGAGAGGAAGCTGAGTTGGAATGGAAAGAGGAGGTATCAAGATAGGTAGGCTTGTTGGCTGGCCTGGTGTGAGGCAGCATTCTTGAACTTTTTGGGTAGCTATTGATCGACAGGAAGCACGGTGGCACTGGAGTCACAAGGTCGGTGGTTCTAGCCCACCAGTCGCTCCAAAGGAGTAAGATGAGGCTTTCTGCTCCTGTAAAGATTTACAGCTTTGGAAACCCTACACAGCGTTGCTATGAGTCAGAATGGATTCCACCACATTTAAAAACTTTGATCAACACAAGAGCGTGGAAGAACAGGATACACGCTGGAAATTGGTGTGCAAGTGCTTGAGGTTACCCCTTGTTCCTGGTGCCCTCCTGGAGGCCAGGGATGTGGCTACTTCCCATCCTCATCCACCTGTGTTAAACCTCTGCTCTGCTTGGGGTCAGGCACAGAGCATAACACCCCACATCTGGAGGTGTGCGAGTTTCCCCTCATCAGATCTTTTGTTGCTGTAGTCTGTTGGGGAGAGCCAGCAATTGTGCACCTACGGCCCAGCCACATCTGTACCTCTTGTGACTCCATCCACTGGGCAAACACCACATCTCACTTCTGTACATCTGAGCAAAGACAATCAGCAGTTAACAGCAGAGATAAATCTGTCTTAAACTATACTACACAAACAGAGAATTGCATACACACTTCTAGTCTTTATCACACTCACCAGGAGACAAATTGGGAAGTGAATCAATGGAAGGTTGAATTAGTGAGCTTGAAGACAACTCTCTCAATATTCATGTGTTCACAAGAACAATCAGAAAAAGAACAAAAAAACCCAAAGCAAGTCTGAGAATTCTGTGGAACACCATCAAGAGGAATAACTTACATGTGATTTTCCGGAATAGGAAGAGACAAAAAAAAATTCATTACCACAGAGAAAATAGTTGAAGAGTTGCTGTTAGAAAACTTCTCTAACTTCACTGAAGACAAAAAGATATACATTCAAGAAGCTGACAAACACCAAACAGGACAGACTCCAAAAGAAAATCACCAATACATATTATAATCAAACTCTCTAAAATCAAAGACTAAGGAAAGAGTCCTGAGAGATTTCAGGAAAAACGAAAAGTCACCTACAAAGAAAAACTAGTAAGACTAAACTCTGTTTCTCAGCAGAAACCAAAGCAGGCAACAAAACTACGTATGTAAAACTCTGCAAGAAACAAAAAAAAAAATCGCCAACCAAGAATCATATACCTAGCAAAACTGTTCAGCAAATATGACAATGAAATTAGGACAATTCCAGGTAAACCCAAATCAAAAGAATTTGTAAAAACCAGACCAACCTTACAAAAAAATACTTAAGGGAGATCATCTGTGGACAGAGAATGGACAACAACCTGCGATTAACATACATGACACTTATCACCCAGAACTCAACCAGATATAGAAATATCCAAAATAAAACCTACAAGACTGAAAATAGGGAAACAGAGAAATCACAACTTCCAACACCAAAAAACGCCCCTCCCCCACAAAAAGGGTGAATAGTACAGTTATATAACTTCCAAATGAGGAGGAAATCAAATAGATTTCAAGAAAAATAAGTAAATGTAAACCTAACCATAACCCTAAAACTAGACCAAGTCCTACTCCTAGCCCTAGCCCAACCCCTACTTTTAACTGTAACACTAATCTTAATCCTAACATAACCCTAACACTACACAAAACTCTAGGATCTAGGTCTAGCCCAGACGTACCCACAGTTCTAACTCTCCTACCTCAGTCCCATCTCCACCCCCCGAAAAAAAAAGAGAGGAGAAAAAAAAAAAGATTGCAGAGTAGGAACCTTATGGGGCAGTCCTACTCTGTCAAGTGGGATCACTATGAATTGAAAAAAATAACAATTTACAGCTAACTAGAAATAGAGGGGAATACTTACAACCTAATGAATGTCATTTATCAAATAAATAACACAAAAAACAACTATAGTTAGCATATTTAATGATAAAAGAATGAATGCCCCAAATAGAACAAAGCAGAGATGTCCAATTTTACTACTTTTTTTTCCTAGCTAGCAAGAAGTAGAGAAAAAAATGAAAAGGCATGCAAATTAAAAATAAATAAAACTATCACTATGCACAACACGATTGTATAGAAAATTCCAAAAAAATTTGCAAAAATTAAGTAGAACTAATAAAATGGATATAATGTTCTAAGATACAAGGTAGTCAATGTACAAAAATTGATTGCCTTTTTATATACACAAATAAAAAACTATAAATTGGAGCTTTAAAAAACAGTATCATTTATAGTAGTAGCATGATAAAACATAAAATACTTTGGTATTAATTTTATAAACTCTATGAAAGATCTAAAGGCTAAAACTTTAAATCTAAAAGATGATGAAAGAAATCCAAGACCTAACTATATAAGCTATGTTCATGAGTCAGAAGGCTCAATATTATTCGTATATCAATTCTCCCCAATTAATCAACAGATCAAATGAAATCCCTATCAAAATCCCAGCTGTATATTTTATAAAAATTAATAAGCTGATATTAACATTTTCATGGAAAAGTAGAGAAAATAAAATACTCAAAGCAATTTTGAAAAAGAGCAAAGTTGGAAGACTCACATTTCCTGATTTCCACCTAAGATATGTATATAGTTCAATAGAAAATAATAGAAAGTCAGGACAATGATTGTCAGTGTCTGTGGGTGGGCCATTCCACCATAGAAAGGTGTGCCAATCTGCTTCTGTAAAAATTGCTAAGTGCCATCCATCACTGTTGTTGTTAAGTGCCATCAAGTTGAAAACCCTATACAGGGTTACTACGGTCAAAATCGACTCAACAGCATTAAACACCAATGATGACACTTAGCAATTTTTACAGAAGCAGGTCGGCACACTGTTATATCGATTCAGACATGTAGCAATCCCATACAGGGTTTCCAGGAGTACTGATCTTGTGGTTAGCAGTACAATGCTTACCCTATCGCACCACTTCAGGACCCAGGCCTTATAAAGTCTCTGGGGCATTTCTACTATGACTTACAGGTTCGCTAGGAGTGAATCCTGGTGTGGCACTGTGGGATAAAGCACTGGACTGCAAAGTCAGCTTGAACAACAATATCGAAGGTTCAAACTTACCAGCTGCTCCTTGGAAACTTTATACAGAGGTTGCTGGGAGTTGGAGCCAAAAGGACCGACTTAGCAAAGAGTGAGAATCCACTCCTGGAAAATAGCCCCAACCCAAACCAATGCAAAAATGCCATAAGAAATGTGGGAAAGTACCTTAAAGTCCAACCAAGTTCCTTATCTGTAAGGGTATGAAGAAGAGGAAAAAAATCCTTGTGTCCATTAATATCCTTTGTCTCCTGTTAGCCTCACAATACCCAAGTCAAGCATTTATTTCCATTTATTACAACAGGAAAGAAACTTGGATTTTAGAATTGCGAGAATTTAAACAGTAACTAAAGGTCAAAGCTGGAGTCCTGGTGTGGTGACCTAGGATAAGCACTTGACCTCAAAGCCGGTTTGAACTGCAAGGTCAGTGGTTCAAAGTCAGAAACCCTACACAGGGTCACTATGAGACGGAACCGACTCGACAACACACAAGCACAACAAGGATCAAAGCTGTGATCTAGCTCATGTCCCAATACACCTCCCAATCCTAGATTAACCACAGAGTAAAGGGGGTTTCATACTCCTCTCTCCCTTCCTCGCTTCATCCCTCCATTTATCAGGTTAACTCTCACTGCCAAACTTTTATTGTTGGTTAAGTACCATGGAGCCGGTTCTGACTCACACAGATCCAGCATAGGGTTTCTGAGGAGTGGCTGGTGAGTGTGAAACGCCGACCTTGCTCCAGGATTCCCACTGCCACACTAATTAGAAACAAATAATTATGTGTTCAATTTTAATCTGCATTGCATATATATTACCCCCTCCTCCTTTGGCACAGTGACTAAACTTTTTAAAGTTTAATTTAAAAGTGTCTCATATCATGAGAACCTGGCTTTCCTCCTATAAATATAAATCACTTGCATTTAACACATCAGGGATTTTGTGGTGTACTCTTAGGCTCTTTATGTTAAATCTGGGAAAGGCAAATGGGCACCATTTTAGGGTTGGGGTTGTGCTTTGAGGCATCAATTGGCTTTAATCCCGGCAAGATACCCTGCCACCACCATTACAATAGTTGTTGCTATTATTTTCGTGCCATGGAGTTGATTCCAACCCATAGCAACCCTGTATAGGCTTGGGGGGGGGGGGGGGCTGGTGGGTTTGAACCCGCGGAACTCGCGGTCCAGTGCTTATCCTACGATGCTACATCAGATTTCCACCATCACTACTACTATTAACCCAAATCAAGCCAAACCCACTGCCGTCTGGCTGTTTCTGGCTCGTAGTTTTCAAGACTGTAAATCTTTACGTGAGCAGACAGCTTTATTTTTCTCCCAGAGAGCGGCTGGTTAAGTTTGAAGCGCCAACCTTGAGGTTAGCAGGTCAACGCCTAAGCCACAGCGCCACCAGGGTTCCTCGCCCCTGTTAAAACCAACTCAAACCCACTGCCATCTAGTCGATTTCGACTCATAGTGACCTTACAAAGGATTTTTGAGTTTATAAATCTCTACAGGAGCAGAAAGCTGCCTCTTTCTTCAGAGGAGCTGCTGGTGGATTCGAACTATCCAACGCATAACCGACCGTGACAACAAGGTCTCCTAGGTGGTGATAGTGGTTATGTGCCGTGTTCCTTAGCCCTGTTAATGGGAAACAATTCCCATATCCCAGAGAACTAGCGAGGATTAAATGAGATCAAGTAAAAATAAATCAGCTTGCAAAGCAAAATGGTTCTTTTCCACACCAAGAAATCAGGGTTAATATTTCATTTTTGACTATTAACCTTACACCTCACAGACACCCCCGCTTAGTCCTCGTAAATCTATGTCGCCACATTGGATCCGGAGTCCAGGCGTTTGGCCTCCCCCACCTCAACCCCTCAGACTGGCGGCTCCACAGGCACTACTTGGCCCTGGTAGCCCTTGACGACGAGACCTGGTCACCAGCTACTCCGGAGTCCTACCAGGAATCACCAGACCCACCGGCTGTACCTCAGGCTGCTGCTTGATCTCTTCCGGAAAGTTCTCCACAGCCAGGCGGCCCACAAACAAGCGAAAGCCGTTGTTGGGGACCGCCTTCTGGCCCCTCCCACCCAGCCTGGCGGTAGGGGTGGGGGTCGAAGAGGAATATCAATCGGTGCTAGGACTACTGGTTCGCAATATTTCTATAGTTTTTCTTTGTACCGTGTTGTGATGATCAACAATCCCATGAGGCAGGGCACAAGGGAGCCAGTTGTCGTCTTTATCAGATAAATGGAAGACAAAGGGGAGCAACTCAGCCTAAGCCAACCTGCCAAGATGGCGGAGCCTTGCTTTCCACTAAGCCCCTGCGCTTTGTCTAGGGCGAACCCTTGGTTACCTAGCAACGCAGAGCGCCTGCCTTTGGGGTAGACCTTGGGACCCGGAAGTTAGAGATTTTATCTCCTGGGCCTGGGGCTTTGATGATCTTGAGACAGGTAATTCCATCACTGTTGCCATTCCCACTATTCATTCTCTCTTGCCCTTTTGAAAATCCCAACTATCTCCAGCCCTTTTGAAGCGATATCAGGCAATTGTCAACCCCTCAGATTGGTGGAAATACCTAACCCTAAACAATACCAAAGATGCAGGGCCCTAGGGGGAAACTGAGTGAGGAATGGAAGGCTTGGACCTGTGATGTGGATTTACTGAGAGGTGGACATCTGGGAATGTGTCTCATTTTCACACAGAAAGAATTGGAAAAAACGTAATTGGGACAAAAAAACATAATTGTGTTCTTCGACTGTTTCAAACGCAGCTATAACCATTGTTGTTAAGTGGTTCCAACCCATATCAACCCTGTATAGGATTTCCGAAGAGCGGTTGGTGAGCTTGAACCGCCAACCCCACGGTTCAAACCGTCTTTGAAGTCCAGTGCATTAACCCACAGCGTCAGTAGCCTATAATTCTTGTCCCACATTTATTTTATAAGGGATTGTGAAGTCTTCACAAATTTCTGTTTTTAAGTGCCGCCGCCCAGTCAATGCTGACCCATAGTGAGCCTGTATACGGTTTCCAAGGAGCTTCTGGTGAGCTTCAACCGCCGACCTTGTGGTTCAAACAGACTGCAGTCCAGCGCGTTAACCCACAGTGCTACGATTTAGCTAAGCACAATGCCAGTATCACCAACCAATCAATAGGAACCATTCTGAAAGTGTTTTAACAGTCTGGTATGGTGTGGCGCCGTGGGTTAATGCACTGGACTACAAAGTCTCGTTGAACCGTTAAGTTTGGCGGTTCAAGCTCACCAGTCTCTCCTCAGAAACCCTATACAGGGTCGCTATGGGTCGGAATCGACTCGACAGTACTTTACAACAACACCAACAGTCTGGTAGCGTAGTGGTTACGAATCGGGCTGCTAACCTCAAGGTCCGCAGTTCGAAACTATAGACGTTCCGCAGGAGAAAGATGAGGTTTTCTGCTCCCGTAAAGATTTACAGCCTCGGGAACCCTGTCCAGGGTCACTATGAGTCGGAACCGACACCACGGTACTTAACAACAACAACAGTAAATGAGAGCGTGGTGGTACTATACGATAAGCACTGGACTGGAAACCAACCAAAGCCGTCCATGGGAGAAAGATGAGACTTTCTTCTCCCAAGATTTAAAGCCTTGGAAACCACATTACAGCGTTGCTATCTGCCGAAATCCACTCGACTGCACCAAACCACACTAAATGAGAAATCAAATGATGGGGGGGGGGGAGAAAACCCATAGTAGTTACAGGAGTACAAAGACTTGTATGTTTGTGTGAAGTGCCGTCGAGTCGGTGCCGACCCAAAGCGACCCTGCATAGGGTTTCTGAGGAGCAGCTGGCGAGCCTGAACCGCCGACCTTGCAGTTCAAAGGGCATTACAGTCTGGCGCATTAACCCACAGTGCCACACCAGGACTTAACAAAGACTTGTATAGACCTTGTAATCTCTACTACTTGGGGATCAGTTCCCTAAGACAGTGTTTGAAAATTAGGAACAATTCCTCCTACCCCTGACCCCACACCCAAAGGAACATTTGGCAATGTCTGGATACATTTTTGGTTATCATAAGGACTTAAGGTCCCTTGGCAGTACATACAGTTTGCACTAGGTTGGGGAGGTATACTACTGGGATATAGTGAGTAGAAATCAGAGGTGTTAAACATTCCTACAATGAACAGAACTGTCCCCCACAACAAAACATAGTGCAGAAGTTGAGAAATCTTATACTAATGGGCATAGTGAAGACTTGAGTTGGTGCTATGAAATCTAATTCCAGTAGGAGTGGGAAAAAGACAAATACAACAAAATAACCTGGAGAAAGCAGGAGGCTAAAAAACAAATCAAATAATTCAATACAATTCGAAAAATCTGTTCTATTGAAAGACAATGAAATTAAATGCAGAATTTTTATAGTAATTGCATGGCGTAGAACAATATGTTGTTCTTGTTAGGTGCCATCGAGTCGGAAC
>NW_006408851.1:2319134-2327226 GCF_000296735.1 Chrysochloris asiatica
TGAGCTTCATCAGTAAATGTTTTAAGTCCTCTTCCCTTTCAGCAAGCAAGGTTGTATGATATGACTATCGCAGGTTGTTCATGAGTAGAACAATATAGATAATACTAAAATATTTACTGATAAAAATGTATAGGTTGCTTTCATTCTATTGTATATAGGGTCACAATGAGTCGAAACTGACTCGACAGCACCTAACAACAACAACATAGGTTGCTTTAGAATAATTGTGTGTCACACACCCATGTTCATTGCAGTACTCTTCACAATAGCAACAAGATGAAGACGGCTTAAAATGCCCATCAATAGAAGAACGGTTATACAAATTTTGGTATATACACACATATTACACAGCTTTGAAGCATAACAAAGAATCTGTAAAACACCTCACAATGTGAATGAACCTGGAGAACATTGTTGTTACTAAGTGCTGTTGAGTTGGTTTCCATTCACAGCAACCCTGTATAGGGTTTCCAAGGAGCAACTGGTGAGCTTGAACCACCGACCTTGCAGTACAAACTGACCTTGCAGTCCAGGTCATTAACACACAGCGCCACAGATGAAAGAAAATTGGTCAAGAGCTGATAACTATGAAACTGGAATATGAATACATGGGCTTCATTATATTATTTTTATTTTTATCTGTGTTTGAAATTTTCTATAATAAAAAATATAAGTTTTGGGTCACTATATCATAGCTTATCTTAAACCCAGAGATAAACAGAATTTCTGAAAGAAAATATGACCAGTAGTATGTTGGACTTTTAAAGTGTTGAAGAGCCAAGATGTCACTTAGCGCACTAAAGTGCGCCTGACCCAAGCCATGATATTTTCAATAACCTCATATGAATGTGAAAGTTGGACTGTGAGTAAGGAAGACCATAGAAGAATTGATGCATTTGGGTTATGGTGTTAGAGGAGAATGTTGAAAGTGCCATGGATTGCCAAAAGAACAAACAGATCTGTGTTGGAAGAAGTACAGCCAGAGTGCTTCTCCTTGGAAGCCAAGATGTCCAGACTTAATCTCTCATACTTTGAACATAAATCTGGAGGGACTAGTCCCTGGAAAAGGATGCTATGTTTGGTAAAGTAGAAGGTCAGAAAAAAAACAGGAAGACTCCTAATAATATGGATTGGCACAGTGGCAGTAGCAATGTGCTCAGGCTTAGCAATGATTATGAATTTGGCGCAGGAAAGGGTAGTGTTTTGTTCTGTTGTGCACAGGGTCGCTATGAGTTGGTACTGACTCGATGTCACCTAACAACAACAATGTTGGACTTAAGGTCCCTTGGCAGTACATTCAGTTTGCACTAGGTTTCACTCAACTGTGAAACAAAAAGTTGGCAGTTTGAATCCAGCCAGTGGTTCCTCTCCTCTGTAGCACATGGAGTCATCATGAGTTGGAAGCTAGGACCCATAGAATTCAGAAAGGCTACTTTATATGGACTCTGGTATGGTGCTGTAGGATAAACACTAGACTGCTAATTGCAAGGTCAGCAGTTCAAACCTACCAGCCGCTGTCAGAAACCCTTATAAAGGGTGGCTATGAGTTGGAACCAACTTGACAGCACACAACAATAGCAACTATATTTGTAGTTATGGTTTAATACAGTGAGAGAATACAGAGTAAAATCAGTGAAGGTAAAGGTACTGAAGGAATAATTTCTTTTATGTTAACACGAGGCTGGTTCCTATGATGTGGTGGTTAAAGATATCCTTAATGTCCAACTGTCCCAATGTTATGTTGTTGTTGTTAAGTGCTGTTGAGTTGGTTCTGACTCAAAGTGACCCTGCGTAGGGTTTCCAAGGAGTGATTATTGGGGTTGAACTGCCGACTTTGTGGTTAGCAGTCAAGTGTTTATCCTACAGCGCCATTTACTAGTGCATAATCTCTGATATCAATCACCAGTCCTTCCTCCCAGGATTCTGCAACATCCAGCAATGTCTTACAGAACTATGTCAAAGAAATAACTCATAAAATTGTGGAGGCTGGCAAGTCCCAAATCCATAGCTCAGAAGTCAGTGTGGAAGATACTCCTCACCCACTTAGGCTCAGGAGAAACCCAAGTCAGCAGGTTGGGTGACAGACTGCTGATGCATGAGACTATGGGAACTGGTGAATCAGGCTAGGTGATAGGCCGCAAGTCTCACGAACTGGAGGTCAGCCAGAAGGAGCCAGATGCAGGATCCAGAGCAAGAGAGAAAAAGAACTTTGCCAAAGTAGTCCTATACATGGGACTCAGACCAAGTCCCCAAGAAAAACTAAGGGTGGTAACTTGAGTCACACATTCTAGTAAAGTAAGGGCATCCTTGATCTTTGTTGTTGCTAGATGCTGCTAAGTTGGCTCCGACTCATAGTAACCCTATGCACAACAGAACAAAACACTGCCTGGTCTGGCACCGTACTCAGAATTGTTATACTTGAGCCCATTGCTGCTGTCACTGTGCCAATCCATCTCATTGGGGGTCTTCTTTTTTGCTGACTCTCCACTTTATACCAAGTATAATGTCTTATTCCAGGGACTGGTTCCTCCTGAAAAAAATGTCCCAAGTATGAGAGATAAAGTCACATCATCTTTGCTTCTAAGGAGCATTCTGGCTGTACTTCTTGCAACAGATTTGTTTGTTCTTTTGCAGTCCATGGTATTTCAATATTCTTCTACAACACCCTAACTCAAATGCACCAATTCTACTGTCTTCCGTATTCATTGTCTAACTTTCACATGCATATGAGGTAATTGAAAATACCATGGTTTGGGGCAGGCACACTTTAGTCCTTCAGCTGATATCTTTGCTCTTGAACATAATAAAGAGTTCTTGTGTGGCAGATTTGCTTAATGCAATATGTCATTTGATTTCTTGACTGCTGCTTCCATGAGTATTGGTTGTGTATCCATGATGTTATTTAGTGGTCCAGTTGTGAGGATTTTTGATTTACATTGAGATGCAATCCATACAGGTTATGATCTTTGACCTTTATCAGTTATATTGTAAATCCTCTTCAGTTTCAGCAAGCAAGGTTGTATCATCTCTGTATTGCAGGTTGTTAATGAGTCTTCCTACAGTCCTGATGCCATGATCTTCATGTAATCCAGCTTCTCAGATTATTTGCTCAGCATACAGATTGAATAAGTATGGCAAAACTATCCAGTTCTGGTGGACAATTTACCTTGCTTTAAATCATTGCGTGTCCCCTTGTTCTGTTTGAATGACTGCCTCTTGGTCTATGTACAGATTCCTTATGAACACAACCAAGCATTCTGGAATAGCTATTCTTTGCAATGCCATCCATAGTTTTTCATGATACACACAGTCAAAAGCCTTTGCATAGTCAATAAAGTACAACTAAATATCCTTCTGATATTCTCTGCTGTCAGCCAAAATCCATCTGATGTCACCAATGATATCCTTAGTTCCATTCCACATTCTCTTCTGAATCCAGCTTGAGTTTCTGGAAGTTCCCTATCAATGTACTATTACAACTATTTTTTAATTACTGTCAGAAAAATTTTACTTGCATGTGATATTAATGATATTATTTGATGATGTACGCATTTCTTTGGGACATCTGTCTATGAATCTCTTCCAATTGGCTGGCCAGATACCTGTCCTCCAAATTTTTTACATAGATGAGTCAGTGCCTCTACTGCTGCATCAGTTTATTGAAACATTTAAATTTCTATTCTGTCAATTCCTGAAGTCTTGTTTTTTTTTTAACCACTGCCTTCAGTGCAGCATGGACTTCTTCCTTCAGTACCATTGGTTCATGATCATATATTACTTCTGTGTATTCCTTCCATCTTCCCTTGATACTGTCTACATCATTCAATATTTTGTCCATGGAATACTTCAATATTTCAAGTCAAGGGTTTGAATTTTTTCTTCAGTTTTTTTTTTTTTTTTAGTTTGAGAAATGCTGAGCGTGTTCTTCCCTTAATTCTTAGTTCCACTATAATCCTTACTTCTTGTCCCTACATTAAACCTTAATCTTGCTGTTATTGTTAAGTGTCTTCATGTCAGTTCCCACTCATAACTAGCCTACCCTATATAGGGTTTCTGATCTTTGTGGGAGCAGAAAGCCTCATCTTTCTCCAGAGGGGTGGCTGGTGGGCTCGAACCACCGACCTTGTGGTTTGAAGTCCGGTGCTTAGTTCTACCTAATCCTGCCTTGTTAACAATTGACCTCAGAATGGGTCCTTAATCACAGGCATTTGGTGCCTTCAAGTCCATTCCTATACATAATGACCCTATGCACGCACAACAGAATAAATTACTGCCCATTCCTGTCCCGCCTCACAGTTGTTATGTTTGAGTCCACTGTTGCTGCCACAGTGTCGATCCATCTTGTTGGAAGACTTCTTCTTTTTCTCTGACCCTTCACTTTTCCAAGCATGGATCATGTTGATATTTATCCTTGTATTTCTTTTTTCCTTCTTCATTTTTTGCTTAATATTGGACAGTTGTTGTTGTTAGGTGCCATTGAGTCGGTACTGACTCATAGCGACCTTATGTATAGCAGAACGAAACACTGCCTGATCCTGGGCCAACCTCACTACTGTTGCCACGCATGAGTCCATCGATGCTGCCACTTGGCCAATCCATCTCATTGGGGGTCTTCTTCTTTGTCTCTGACCCTCCACCTTACCAAACATGATATCCTTCTCCAGCGACTGATCCCTCCTGACAATATGTTCAAAGTATGAGAGACGAAGTTTGGCCATCTTGGCCTCCAAGGAGCACTCTGGCTGCACTTCTTCCAAAATGGATCTATTGGTTCTTTTGGCAGCCCCTGGCACTTTCGATAGTCTCTTCCAACACCATACTTAAAAGCATCAATTCTTCTACAGTCTTCCTTATTCACTGTCCAGCTTTCGCATGCATATGAAGTTATTGAAAATATCATGTCTTGGGTCAGGTGCACCTTAGTCCTCAAGCTGACATCTTTGCTCTTCAACACTTTAAAAAGGTCTTGTGTAGCAGATTTGCCTAATGCAATACGTCCTTTTGATTTCTTGATTGCTGCTTCCCTGAGTGTTGATAATTGATCCAAGAAGAATGAAGTCCTTACAACTTCAATCCTTTCTCTGTTGATAAGAATGTTGTTTATTGGTCCAGTGGTGAGGATTTTATTGGACGGTAGGTACATAGTATAATGTCATGATTTTATTATACTGAATTTTTGGTCTCTAAACTTGGTCACAACTTAGTTTTAACAACATAAAAATCAGTGGGCTTAACTGAAAGCTACTTAACCATAAAGTTTAATTCAAATGTCTAAGAGCTTGATGATTTTAATGTCTAAAGAATATTGTTTGAAAACTGTCATATGGTATATTTAAGGTTTTTCATAAAGTAATGTTAATCATTTATATTAAGAGCTATTTCTGTCTAAAGTTTTTTTAAACCAACTTTTTTTTGGCTTTACATTACTTTTATAATTAATTAGAATTTCCAAACTTTTCACTTCTAAAAGGCATTATTATTACTATTGTTATTATAAGTCCTGCTGTGGCACTGTAGGATAAACACTGGCCCACAAGGTCAGTTTGAACTGAAAGGTCGGTGGTTCAAACTCACCAGCTGCTCCTCGGAAACTCTACACAGTGTTGCTATGAGTTTGAACGGACTTGAGAACACTTAACAACAACAAAATTATTATAAGTGAATTACATCCCTATTAAGTTTTGTCATCTAGGGTTCAGCTTGGTCATAGTATATATACTGGAGGAAAAGCAGTAAGTACCTGAGACAGACCGTGGGTAAAGCTATAATCACAGAGGGGACAGAGAACAGGTAGAGCACTTAGTTACATGCATATTAAAAGGAATCCGTAGGTGTGTTACCAAGCCTGTTAATTATGAAAAAGTGAATGATGTAATTTAGGAAAAAAAAGAAAACATAGACGTCTTTCTTAGCCTCCTGACAGAAGCCTTTAGAAAGCATAGCAGTGTGGACCCTGTGGCTGAGAAAGACAGAGCATTAATGGACTGAATTTTATTATTCAGCCAGCTTCAGATATAAAGAGAAAATTGAAAATTAGAACTAGAGCCCCAGCTTCCCCAACTTGGTTGGGGAACATTTTAGACCAAGCAGACAAGGCTAAGGAGGATAAGAAAATGGCAAAACAGGCCCAGTGGTTGACTGTAGCCTTACAGAAACCATCTCTCAACCCCAGGTTTCAACATCCACTAGGAGACAGCCTCCACTACAGGACCTCAGCTTGTTGTTGTTGTTAAGTGCCGTCGAGTCGGTTCCGACCCATAGCGACCCTGAACAGGGTTTCCGAGGGTGTAAATCTTTACGGGAGTAGAAAGCCTCATCTTTCTCCCACGGAGCAGCTGGTAGTTTCAAACCGCTGACCTTAAGGTTCGCAGACCGAGTCGTAACCACCATGCTACCAGAGCTCCAGTAAATTACAATCCGACTGTGCAGACAGTATAAGATGGGTGACTACTGGTGCCGGGAATGTCCAAACCTTCTTAAAACAGGGCATGCTGTTGACTTCGGCTGCCAGTAAACAACTGCTTGCCATGGTGGGAACCTGGGAGAAATCCCACTGATGGGGCCCAGGGGACTGTATGCCCCCACTGGTAGCAACACCTTGCTCTCTGCACTAGCAGAACATCAGGTTGCTGTCAGTGTGGAGGGTAAAGCAGTCATGTTTTTGCTAGATACAGGGCCAGCCTTCTCCACTTTGCCTTTTCTATTGGAACCTCTCTCACACTGACAAGGAGCTCTGGTAGCATAGTGGTCATGAATCGGGCTGCTAATCTCAAGGTCAGCAGTTCGAAACTACCAGCAGTTCTGCAGGAGAAACATGAAACTTTCTGCTCCCATAAAGATTTACAACCTTGGAAACTGAGTATGTAACTCTTTAAAGACTCCATGGCACACAACCACCACCATCACCTCATGCTGACAGTGTAAGATGCTGGATGTAGCGAACAGGAAAAGGTAAAACATTAACCTCCTCCTCCCAGAAAGCATTAACTGTCCTTCCCACCCAGGAGACAAGCTAGAATGTTAATCAGGTCCCCAAGTGGGACCAATTTTCTGGTTTCCCTCCTGTCTTCAAACAGGTCAGCAACCTAGCTCCTCCCCAATTCTGTCCCCATACAAGCCTGTAATGACCTTTACTCAGACTCAGAATCTGTAGAAGTTAGCTCTTCTGAGCCAGCCAGATTAATAAAATCTGAAACTCTGCTTTACTTCTCCGAGTGAGCTCAGTTTCGTTGGTGATGGATTTAAAGCTGCTGTAACACTCTCGGATCTAAAACTGCTGTAACAGTAGAAGGTAAACGCAGATAGAGCATGGTGGCTCTGTAGGATAAGCACTGGACTGCAAACTGGTTCAAACCTACCAGCTGCTCTGCGGAAGAAAGACTAAGCTTTCCGCTCCTACAAACGTTTACAGCCTCAGAATTCCTACACAGAGTCATTACGAGTCAGAACTGACTGTTATTGTTAGGTGCCATCGAGTTGGTACCAACTCATGGTGATCCTATGCACAACAGAATGAAACACTGCCTGGTTCTGGGCCAACCTCATAATTGTTGCCACGCTTAACCCCATTGATGCTGCTGTTTTGCCAATCCATGTCGCTGGGGGGGGGGGGGTCTTCCTCTTTTTCTCAACTGATTAGGTGGTACATAACAGCTACAAAGGACTGTGTCCCATTCCTATCATAGTTTCTGCCCTTTCTTGGTTCCCTAGTGGGCATTCTTTTAATCTTTGGTCCCTGCTTGCTTAATCTCATAGTGAAGTTGGCTCTGCACATTTACAGCAGCTTCGTGTTAAAACAGCCTCACAGGTTTCCAACCAATTCCCACAGTTGAAATGGGAATTTTAGATCAGGCAATGAGAGATTTTTAGTCGGATAGACAGGAAAAAACCGATGCCCCTGTTCAGCAGGAAGTACCTCCACAAGCTAAAACCTCCATCCATGATCACCTAGAACAACTAAAGTGGCAGGGGGCACTATTTAAGCATGGATATCCTACAAGGAGCTCTGGTAGCGTAGTGGTTACGAATCGGGCTGCGAACCTTAAGGTCAGCGGTTCGAAACTACCAGCTGCTCCGCCGGAGAAAGATGAGG
>NW_006408851.1:2328464-2346155 GCF_000296735.1 Chrysochloris asiatica
CTCATCTTTCTCCCGCGGAACAGCTGGTAGTTTCGAACTGCTGACCCTGAGGTTAGCAGCCCGATTTGTAACCACTACGCTACCAGAGCTCCTTAAAGCAAATATAGAGAAGGCTCAAATGGTTATCCTGCCATCCTAACACAGTAGTTATAGTTAGGATTTTGTACATTCACCCCTCCCCAGTTTGCCTCATCTATCTCTATTGGCTACCGTCAACTACTGCAGTCCAAAGTTATCTGCCTTTTTCTCTAAAAGAAGTCACCATTTCTTTAGTCTCCTATTCTGAGGACTATCACAGTGGGAATGACTATGGCAAGAATGAAAGAAAACTAATCAACCACACATCTTTTATGGCCACTGGTACCCACCACCTGGATAGATTAGTGGTGCTGCCTGGAGATAGCCTGGCTGGGATGCTCAACAGGACCTAAATAGCAGAAAGTTCCTGAAATTCCTCAGGCCCCTATCTCATGTCCCAAATCCCTATAAAACTCCCTTCCCTTTTCCCCTCACGGAGACAGATCTGGTCTCTTGAGTATCAGTACTCAATAAATGCTTTGCTATTTGCTCTGAGTTCTGTCTCTGAATATTGGTTCTATCAGAGGCAGGTGATAACCATTTTTCCAGTTACAACCTGGTACCTCAGGTTGGACAATCACTGAGATTCAGAGGCTCTATGCAGGACCAGCCCCCTAAAGGATCCAAGCAGCCAAGAGGGAGTTTTTCTTTCACAGGGCTGGGTGGAGGACTGAACCTTGGTGCAGCACTCCTGGTCTTTTTATCTACTCTCAGAGCATAATTGAGCTAAGTTTGTAGCTGGCAAGCTACCTAGGAAGCCCACAATCCTCTCCTTGTTGCCCTGAAGGTAGGGGCAGACTGAGTTGTGGCCAGAGGGGCCATTTGGAAAGTCCTTGACCTCAAGACAAGCATCTGTGATCACTGTCCCTGTGTGTAGGATCATATAAGCTGAGGACTAAAACAGATATTGGAAGGCAAGCCTGGTATTTGGTTTCTGGTTTTGGAAAGGGTGAGTAAGTGTTCTAAATCTTTAAAAGCATGGTGTGTGTGTGTGTGTGTGTGTGTGTGTATGTGTGGGAATACAGACTTGGACAGGATTGTGTTTTTAGGAACTGAGCAGGTATTTGTTCATGGAGAAGTAGCCAGTCTGGGTGAGTACTCTTAGTCCCAGGCTCTGTTGTTCATGCACAAATAGATTAAAAGGCTAACTTAAGTCAGGTAGTTTTAAGGTGGGGGCTACTATCAGGTTAAGGAGCTCTGGTAGCATAGTGGTTATGAATTGGGCTTCTAATCTCACGATCAGTAGTTCAAAACTGCTAGCTGTTCTGCGGGGGAAAGATGAGGCTTTCTGTTCCTATAAAGATTTACAGCCTCAGAAACTCTGTACAGGGTTGCTATGAGTCAGAACCCACACTCCATGGCGCATAACAACAACAACACTATCAACTTGATTTTATTAAAGGCTTTTTGAAATTTTTTAAAAGTTTTTTATTTTTTGCCATCATTTGGTCTTTATTTGTAGGATTTTACATTGAGTACAGGAGTCAGCATGCTATAGACTACAAGTCAAATCTGGTACGTGTCTGTTTTTGTATGACCTGCGAACTGAGAATGGTTTTTGTATTTGTGAGGGGTTAACAAACTCATCAGCTGCTCCTTATTAATCTGATACAGGATCGATCACTGTGAGTTGGAACCCACTGGATGGCATTTAACAACAATAAAGAAGAAGGAAGAGGAAGGGGAGACTAGAAGGAGGAGGGAGAAGAAAAAGGGGAGGAAGAAGAGAAGAAGCATCCACAGAAACGGAATGGCCCTCAAAACCTAAAACATTTGCTATTGCAAACAAGTCTGCTGGCCCCTGGTTTGGTGGGTGTCTCACTGTGCCACTATAAACTTCAGAAGGGTGGGAGGTGGTTCATATCTTGCTCTCTATTTCTAATTTGTCCAGCACAATGCCTAGTACATACAGGTACTTGAGAACTTGGCCAGATGACAGAATGAATGAACAAATACCTGGAGAACTCTCATCTTCCCACCTTGCCATTCACCAGTACAGCATCCTGCTTCTAACATCTGTTCAAGATGTCCACCCCTACCACTTGTTCATGGGCTTTCTCTGACCCAGATACTGCCTCTTGCTCATCTTAAATCCATTCAGTATCTCTTCCCAGCTTTTCTCCTCATCCTTGTCTATCCTGGTGTCAAAAGACCCCAAGTCAAATATAAACCAGAATATATGCTGATCCTTCTTAATGTTCCTGTGCAGGTCCCTGGTGGCATCTTCATGGTCAAGTCCAAATCTCACATGTGGCATAGACATGTGTTCCTCCATTTGCAACACGTGGTTCCTAGTCTTCCTGACACTGACCAATTCCAGCATGTACCTGGCCCACCTCAGGGCATTCCTAGGGACACCAAATCCCCCGTGGCCTCAGGTCTCAGCTCAGCTCTCACCTTCCTGGGTTCGTTTCTGTAACCCTTGATACAGAGTTCCCACCTCCTTGATTTACTTCTATCAGACCTCTTAAAACTCTGTGTTCTAATTACTCTTTTTTAAAAAAAATTTTGGCATTCTTGAGTCTACTCCTAAAGGGACTGTTTTTCCTCCCCTCTCAAAGCTTTGTAAAGGAATTTTGTAACTAGTTTAAAACTGGGTTTTTGCATTTTTCCAAACGGATAGGAGCTGGCTCCCATCTATTGGGTTTTGAGTATTTATTTTGTTAGTCTCTTTCCTGGCTCATTTAAAAATGATTTTCAGTGTCTTGATGGTGGGCAAGGTTTTAAGTGAAAAAGGGAATGTGGATAAATAGGCATTCGTGGGACATTCACCATGGGGAATTGCCCTTACCCATCAGAACTGACTTTCTGGCCAAATCCACACCTTCTGGAGTGGTGGAGTATGGCTCTGAAGCTCCCGGAGAATCTAATTTCAGGGCTGTAGGAACAGGGGGCAGGTGCTAATTCTGAAGCAATCTGGGCTTGGCAATAGTGAGGCAGAGAAAAGCCCACCTCCATCCCCCCAGAACCCACAGGAACGCCTCTTCAGAGTCCAGCAGCCCTGGCTTAGTTTCCTCTGACTTCTTTCTGGTGGTGGTGGTGGTGGTGTGCCGTGGAGTTGCTTCCGACTCTTAGCGACCCTGTATAGGGTTTTGAGACTGAGAAAGCCTCATCTTTCTCCCATGGAACAGCTGGTAGTTTCAAACTGCTGACCTTGAGGTTGTAACCACTTCGCTAATAAATATTTCTTTCTGATACATGACAGATGCCTAGATGTGTGGGATTTTACCCCACTTCCCTAGTCTTTGGGCAAAAAAATCCCAAAACTATAACTCATTTGTGCAATAGTCTGTCTTCTGTAACTGTTAACCCCCTTCTTCCCCTCCCTTCCATCCCTAGTGGTAGTGGTTGTGAGAAAAAAACTCTGTGGGTATGGTCCCTCTTCAGTAATTCATGAGACTGCTAGACCAGGCAGACAGATTGTTGACTTACATCCAGGGATATGTAAGCAGGCTGTTCTAGGGCTAGAAAATTTAAATAAGAATACAGTCATTAAGACCAAGGGCAAGCCATTTTGGCTTCTCTGGGGGCAGGGAACATGGGACTTGCCATAGAATTGTATATAGGGAACTGGAACTGGAGGAGGGGCTTTTTGGAGATGAGAATAAAAACCATTTGTGGCAGGCCGTGTGGCTCATCTGTCCGTGTTTACTGGGTTGGGTGTCCGATTTTGCAAAATAGAGTAAAGAAAACCTCACTTTTGCTACAATGAGTACAGATTATCGGTACGGACAACGTTTCTCACATGGTGGTGTGCCGTGGAGTGGATTCCCACTCATAGCAACCCTGTATAGGGTTTCTGAGGCTGTAAATCTTTACTGGAGCAGAAAGCCTCATCTTTCTCCTGCTGAACAGCTGGTAGTTTTGAGCTGCTGACCTTGAGGTTAGCAACCCGATTCCTAACCACTACACTACCAGAAACTAAAAGGTATTTAATATGAAAGTCCCCAAATTTGAACACAAAGTATTTTAAAAAAACGACAAAAGTCATATAAGAGATTGGCTCAGCTTCCTTTTTTGTATACAAAACCCAGTAGCTACTGCTATTAGCATTCAAACATACCTTTGTTTTTCTTTAAAAAGGGACAATTAAGTCTGCTTTATTTTAATCTGGTGACAGCTTTTAGTACAAGAGCTGCCAGTTCTTAGGAAGCACAAAAGTTGTCTGTTTAAGCCTGTGCTGGAAAAACAGAAATACTGGTTTAAATCAAACTGGTTTAAAACTCAGTTTAATACTGTAACTTATAGCATTTCCTTAAGAGAAAATCATTCATCCATTTATTGTCAGAATACCTGGTATTCTTATTACAGAAGTTTCTAGTTCTTTTCATCTTTACAAGTGGGAGCTTTACATATATATTTTTTAAAACTTTTTATTGTGAATTGAGTGAAGGTTTACAGGCAAGATCATATGTTTTACATTTCAACACAAATCATAACATTTTTTCCATCTCAATGACTGCAGTCCCCTCCATGCAACAAGTTATCCCACTTCCTCCCTGTGGTACCTATTTCCATTCCACCCTCCTCCCCACCCCTTTTCAATTTTGTCTTTAGATAAATGTTGCCCTTTTGCATTTTTTTTTTCTTTTTTAAAAGGGAGCTTCATATTTTAAGTCTTTTTTTTTTTAAACTTTTGATTGTGAATTGAGTGAAGGTTTACAGAGCAGATCATCAGTTTTATATTCAACAAATCCTACACATCATTTCGTCTCAGTGATGGCAACCCCTTCAGTGTAATATCATTTATCCCACTTTCTCCCTGTGGTTCCTGTTTTCATTCTTCCTTCTTTCCCAGCTGTAGGGAAACAAAATTAAAGATCCAAAATGACCAGGCCAGCTTGCCTCAAAACCATGTCTCCTGTCCGTTCCCCCTGCTTCTGCTACCTAGGAAGGAGCAGACAACAGCTCCCTCCTCCAACTATCTGGATCTCCTGCTTTAGTTATGTATATGCTGATAAGGGCCCTTCCTTCCACTAAGCTGGTTGAAACCCCTTTGTTCTCTAACAGGGGACAGACAGCACAGCACCTTTGACTCTCCTACCTCTCCATTTTGAATCTGACAATCACATGCCAGGGCAATTACTATGCCAGGAATGGCAAATTGAAGAGGAATGGTATCACATTCCTTATCAAAAAAACACATCAAGATCTGTCAGGAAGCACAATGCTGTCTATGTTAGGATAATATCCATATGCCTATAAGGAAGACCAAGGAGCTCTGGTAGTGTAGTGGTTACGAATCGGGCCGCAAACCACAGGGTCAACAGTTCAAAACTACCAGTTGTTCCGCGGGAGAAAGATGAGGCTTTCTGCTCCTGTAAAGATTTACAGCCTTGGAAACCCTGTGCAAGGTCACTATGAGTTGGAACTGACTCCATGGCGCATAACAACAACAACAACAACATGAAGACCAGCTAGTACCACTATTACTCACATTTACACATCAACTGCTAAAGCCAGTGATGATCAAATTGATGAATTCTAACCAACTTCTTCAGTCTGAAATTGATCAAACATGCAATCAAGATGTATTGATAATTACTGGCGATTGGAATGCTAAGGTTGGAAACAGAGAGGAAGGATCAGTGGTTGGAAAATATGGCCTTGGTGATAGAAATGATGCTAGAGACCACATGATAGAATTTTGGAAATCAATGATTTGCTCGTCGCAAATACCTTATTTAGATAACATAAAAGACGACTATACTCATGGACCTCACTGGATGGAATATGTTATGCCCAGATTTTGAGGTCCCCAAAGACCATCAAGGAGCCGATGCTGATGCAAGTACACAAGGGTTGTTTATTCAAGCTCGAGCTCTTGCCTCATCTGTATCCAACGCAGCAGACTAGGGATGGAGCCCTGAACTCCTCATTAGCAGGGTTTTTATAGAATTTTTAAGCAAGCTCAGGGTTTTTCAGCTTTACAATTTTTGGATTGGTTGATATTTAGCAAGGTATGAGATGTTACAGTCTAATTGGTTAGTACTGCTGGTCTTTGTTCTTAGCTAGGATAAGGGGAAACATCTGGCCTTGAGCTGTCCCCATCTACGCTTATCTACTTCTTGCTGTTGCTAGGGGTGAAGGGCTATTCTAATGCAGCAAGAGCTGATTTGGCACATTCCTGGAACAGGAGTCTTTTTCTTAGATCTCACAGAAAACACAGAAATCATATACTACATCTGTGCAAACACAGAAAAGCTCCATATTATCAGCCGAAACAAGGCCAGGGGCAGACTGTGGAACAAACCACCATTTGCTCATCTGCAAATTCAGGCTAATAAGTCTATGAGAGCCAAAATACGACCTTGAATATATCCCACCTGAATTCAGGTATCATCTGAAAAACGGCTTTGATGCATTATACACTAAAGACCGAAGACCAGAAGAGTTGTGGGATGACATCAAGAACATCATACAGGAAGCAAAAGGTCATTAAGAAGACAAGAAAAAAGGAAAAGATCAAAATGGATGTCAGAAGACACTCTGAAATTTGCTCATCAGCACAGAGATGCTAAAGGAAATGGAAGAAGTACAGAGAGGTTTAAGAGTGCAACAGAAAATTTCAAAGGTCAGCTCGAGAAGACAAAGTCAAATGTTATAATGATATGTGCAAAGAACTGGAATTAGAAAACCAAAAGGGAAGAACATACTCAGCATTTCTCAGGCCGAGGAAACTGTAAAAAAAAGATTCAAGTCTTGACTTGCAGTATTGAAGGATTCTATGGGCAAATTATTGAATGATGCAGAAACCATCGAAAGAAGATGGAAGGAATATAGAGAGTCACTATACCAAAAAGAAATGGTCGATGTCCAACCATTTCAAGATGTAGCATATGATCAAGAGCCAATGATCCTGAAGGAAGAAGTCCAAGGTACACTGAAGGCATTGGCAAAGAACAAGGCACTGGGAATTGATGGGATACAAACTGAAATCTTTCAACAAACTGATGTGGCACTGGAGGCATTAATTCATCTATGCCAAGAAATTTGGACGACAACTACCTGGCCAACTGACTGGAAGAGATCCATTTTTGTGACCGTTCCAAAGACAGGTGACCCAATGGAATGCGGAAATCATCAGACAATATCATTGATATCCCATGTGAGTAAAGTTTTACTAAAGGTAATACAAAACGACTGCAACCACACATTGACAGACAATTTCCAGAGGTTCAAGACAGTTTCAGAAAAGGAAGTGGAATGAGGGATATCATTATTGATGTCAGATGGATCTTGGCTAAAAGCAGAGAACAACAGAAAGATGTTTACCTTTATTGACTATGCAAAGGCTTTCGATTGTGTGGATCATGACAAGCTATGGACAACATTGAGAAGTATGAGTATTCTGGAATACTTAATTGTGCTCATGAGGAGCCTGTATATAGACCAAGAGGCAATTGTTCAAACAGAATAAGGGAACATTGAATGGTTTAAAATTAGGAAAGGTGTTCACCAGGGTTGTATTCTTTCACCCTACTTTTTCAATCTGTATGTTGAGTAAATGATTTGAGAAACTGGATTACATGAAGAGAAACATGGCATCAGGATTGGAGGAAGACTCATTAATGACCTGCAAAATGCAGACGATACAACCTTGCTTTCTGAAAGCCAAGAAGACTTAAAATACTTACTGATGTAGCTCAAAGACCACAGCCTTTGGAATGGGTTGCATCTCAATGTATAGAAAATAAAAATCCTCACCACTGGACCAATAAACAACATCCATATCAATGGAGAAAAGATAGAAGTTGTTAAAGACTTCATTTCCCTTGGATCAACCATCAACATTCATGCAAGCGGCAGTCAAGAAATCAAAAGATATATTGCATTAGGCAAATCTCTTACACAAGACCTCTTTAAACTGTTGAAGAGCAAAGAAGTCAGTTTGAGGACTAAGGTATGCCTGATCCAAGCCATGGTATTTTCAATAACCTCATATGCATGTGAAAGTTGGACAGTGAATAAGGAAGACCATAGAAGAATTGATGCATTTGAGTTATGGTGTTGGAGGAGAATATTGAAAGTACCATGGACTTCCAAAAGAACAAATAAATCTGTGTTGGAAGAAGTACAGCCAGAATGCTGCTTGGAAGCCGGGATGACCAGAGTTCATCTCTCATATGTCAGATATATTATCAGGAGAAAGCAGCCCCTGGAGATGGTATCATATTTGGTAGAATGGAGGGATGGAAAAAAAGAGGAAGACCCCCAACGAGATGGACTGGCACAGTGGCAGCAGCAATTGCTGCTGAGTGCTGTTGAGTCGGTTCCAAGGAGCGGCTGGTGAGTTTGAATAGCTGACCTTGTGGTCCAGTTCTTTATCCCACAGCACCACACCACATCTGGACTCTCGATCCTATAGGGTTCTTATCAGTCTGAATGGACTCCATGTCAGTGGGTTTTAACCTTCCTTGAAGAATTCTGTGCCCTTCAATTTATACCTTGTTCAAGTGATGGTTTTGTCAGGGACAAGTTAGGACCCCTGGGCCCTGGGCCTCTCTTCCCCTGAAAGGGGGTCAGACATTTCTAGTCCTACAAGAATGATAACATTGAGAACAGCCTGGAGACAGAGATGAGGATATCAGAACCTAAAACCCTGATAGTCATCGCAGGCTGATGACCGATGAAGATAGCGCCTAAAGATGACAACTGCAAAAGGTACCCCATTTCCAAGAAGCCTGCGCCCCTTTGCTAAAAAAATAAAATAAAATAAATATTCAACATACCTCTCCTCCTAATTAATATACCCTTAGAGGAAGAGACCTCACACCTTTATACTTTATAAGCCAGTGCACCCCAACCCCAAAAGGTCTTCTCCACTCATGTAGACAGACCACTTTTCTCTCTGAAGTGTCTTTTTGCTTTGTAATAACGAGCTTCTAAGTGAATGCGTATTGTTCATGTGAATGTTTATTGTTCGTGTGTGACTGAGACGCAGAGACTTGGACTTGGTGGGACTAATTCTTTAGATCCCCGAGAACAAGAGGGACCAGGGAAAAACCTGACTTTGGGGCTCAAATCATGTTCCTTTTCAGATTTTGAGTTGGGGAAACAAAAAAAAGCTTGATCAAGAGCAAGATCAGGGGAGGTGGATCAGGTAAAGCTTCCCAGTGTAATTTTCATAGGACAGTCTCTGCTACTCTTGAAGAATGGGCAGGTACATTGTCTGATGCACAAAAATGCCTTGGCACAACTTTTCTGGCCTTTCACTAATGCAGTTTTCTTAAAATGTCTTCACAATAAGTCCCTATGATAGTCTTTTGTCCTTCCAGAAAATCTATCAAGATTACCCATTTGAATCTCAAAAAACACTCATCATAACTTGCTGAACCAACCCCTCTGCCTTAAACTTTTAGCTGACTCAGCAAATCCCCTTAGAAGTCACTATTTTGATTGAGCTTTGTTTTTTGAAGGAACATAACTGATCTAAGAAATATGTTTAAACACATTTATTTAGAATAAACCTTTTCCTGTATGAACTGGAATCCTAGTAGTAATACTTTACTTACTTTCCTACATAATAGCTAAATGGACAAAACTCATTAATTCCAATATAGAATTACTAATTTCTTAGTCTCTTTATGGAGGGATATTTGAAGTTATGCTAATCTCCTTGCAGGGAGCTGAGAGGTAGAAATATGAGCTTCCTAGACTATATTTCAAAAAGAGATGGTTTCTAGGTCGTACAGGAATCATCTTTGATTTACATACTATTCAAAGAGAGAGAAAGAATTTATGGTAACAAGTTATCTAATCTAAAGTGAATTCTGAAAGAGCAGGGAGAGAGGGGCTTCTCTTTCCTTACAAGTCTTTTCAACAGGGAGAATGAAAATTTATTATTTTCTATTTGAATTTACCCTTACACAATTAAGCAGAGACATGGTTGACAAGAAGGGGACAGTTATCCTGGGAAAGATAATTTCCAGACCAGAGGGTTCAAGCACAGGAACTGAGCATGGAGTGGCATGAGGAAGGTCAGAAAGAGAAGCAGGCTGGTCATGCCAGGTCCCCGCAGAGGCCTTCTATGTCTAAATGTGCTGAGAACATGTCAGAGACTTTTAAACCAGGGAATGAATGAGCAGTTTGGCTGAAGCATTCACAGAAAGGCCTGGTAATGGGTAAGTACCTCCTGGGCATAGGGAGAGATTAGATAATTACCATTAAATCATTTAAAGAGCATTCTTAGTATGCTTTCTCAACTGCAACATCAAATAAAAGAGGGGAAGCCAGAGGGTTTTAGCATGGACTGAGACCATGCCCATAGCACTGGTCCAGCAGAGTCAAGACCAGTAGATGAGGTCCTCAAGTCCCCCAGCCTAGTGGGGTTGCTAAAAGACAACAGGAGCCACACTGCTAAACGAAGGTGAAAAGAATGGGAAAGCTATCAGATGTGGGCATGGCTTACTTCTGAATACTCCATCCCCTCAACCACCGCACAGTATTTCCAGAGAAAAATTCAGTTACCCTGCAGTCCAACTCAAGGAGCTCTGGTAGCGTAGTGGTTATGAGTTGGGCTGCTAACCTTGAGGTCAGCAGTTTGAAACTACCAGCCATTCCACGGGAGAAAGATGAGGCTTTCTGCTCTTGTAAAGATTTACAGCCTCAGAAACCTTACACTGGGTCTCTATGAGTCAGAACCGATTCCTCAGCACACCCACCACCACCACCACCACCACCAGTCCAACTCACAGTGACTGATGGTTAAGGTTGAGTGCCAGCAGTTTGATAGTTATGTAATTATCTTCCATATTGTGATCTGAGGTAATCACCTCCATTTTGAGCAGCTAATCAGTTGAAAAGGGGATTTTCTTGGGGGTATGGCTTGTATAAAACATATTATTGTTGTCAAGTGACAATCAAGTCAGTTCTGACTTAAAGTGACCCTGTATAGGGTTTCCAAGGAATGGCTAGTGGGTTTGAACTGCCTACCTTGCAATCAAACTGACCTTTCGGTCCAGTGCTTATCCTACAGCATCACCAGGACTCCATCTAATAGACTACAATAAGTCAGAAAGTATTGCTACTAGGGTTCTAGTTCATATATGCATAGGTTTGTTGCAAACAAAACATTCTTTAAACATGTTTCTACAACCAGTTGCTCCTTAGGAGGAAGACTAGGCAGTGTGACCCAGTAAAGATTTACAGCTTTGGAAACGCTATGTAAAGTAGTTTGGGGTCAGAATTGACTCGAGGGCAGTGGGTTTTTTGGGTTGCAATCAGTGGGTGGCTCTAGACAAGTTTTCTCAGTAATACACCTATCTTAGACTCATTCAGGAGTCCTGGTGTGGTACTACGGGATAAGCACTTGACTGCTAACCACAAGGTCAGCAGTTCAAACCCATCAGTGCACCTTGGAAAGCCTATACAGGGTTGCTGAGTCAGAACTGACTCCGAAGCACTTAGCAACGAGTCTCATTAGGGTGCCTTAAAAAAGGTCCAATGAAAACAGTGACTTCTGAGGGAACCCCAAAGGAATAATATAGATAGATTCTCTTGGAGGGCATAGGGCATTCATAGGGGGTATATTATAAAGAAGTTTTAAGAAATTTCAAAACTGTATTGGAGAGAAAAAGATTGGGAAAGTTGCTCTCTGTATCTTCTCATTCTTCCTGGAAAGCAAGGACTGTCCTATGAGAATTTCCTTGCAAAATCTTACCTTCTCCTAGTGCACTGATCTTTATGGGAGCAAAAAACCTCATCTGTTTCCCAAAAGCGGCTGGTGAGTTTGAACTGTAGTTTTGGGCTCAGCAGTCCATGCTCCTCCTCAGGACCGCTGTTGTTGTACCCACACTCACAGCGACCCTGATAGGGTTTCTGAGGCTGTAAATCTTTGCAGGAGCAGAACGCCTCATCTTTCTCCCTCAGAGCGGCTCGTGGGCCCAAACCGACGACCTTATGGTTAGCTTGTTGTTAGGGCCACACTGCCCGGTCCAGGGCCAACCTCGCAATCATTGCTTATGGTTAGTAGCTTAGTACTTATCTTACAGCGCCACACCAGGAGTCCACTGCTTATCCTACAAAGTCGCCTAGAACACCTAGCGTACCTCCTTTAAATTTTGCCAGCCCCTGAAGGGGAGGGGCAAAGCAAGGCCGGTAATAGGTTTTAGGACCTGGGTTTACCCCCGCCATGAGTCATGAATACCATTTTCATACACACCTAGTTTCTCAGTACTAGGTTACTGGGTAGGGGAGTAGAGCCGACAGAAGGATTAGGAACCCAAATCGCCACTTGTGCCCCACCCCATCTCCAGTCTACTCTTAGGGACTGGCACTGGGGAAAGCCTTTCCACGCAGCACCCAGCTCCGCGCAAGGGTGGAACGCAGACTGCGGGACTTTCATGTGGAGGCAGCACTAGGTAGATCCGTGGATGGGACAGTGTTCAGCAGCAGCTGGCCGAGCTACTAGACAGTGCAGATTAGGTAACCAGGACGCTCCAGCGTTGTCTGCTTCCGGGGCTGAGGGCGGCGGGGGCGTGCCGAACCTAGTGGGAACTTCCCTACGAGGACTCTGGGAACTCGAGTACGACTCAGTAGTTTATGAATTCAGCGTGGAAACAGCCCCCAGAGTCGGGCCTGGCTCCCAAGCTCTTGAAACCTCAGTTTTCCTTCTGTCGAGTGGGGACAACACTCCCACTTTTGTTTAAGGATATTTACGTAAAGTGCCTCGCTCAGCGTAGGTGCTCCATAAATGGTAGTTCATTTTTATAAGCATTTCCCTGAGAAGATCCACTTGCTGAGTTCCTGCTTGCTCTGGGAGGCCAGTTGATGCCGCGCGCGTGGTGAGCGAAGAGTCAGATCCCATGCGAAGCACCCGGCGAGCTCAAAGCATCCTCTTACCCCCATTCAGTCCTAGGCAATAATTGGAAGGCGAGGGCCTCAGGAGAAGGAGGTGGACTCTATGGGTGATTCATTGAGCCCACTGGTCTCAGAATCCCAGTCCCTCTCAGCCTGTTAAGGAAGTCCGCAACACCCGCGGAATTTGGGCGACTGCTCCAGCGCAGCCTAACCTGGGCAGATTTCAGTTTCCTTTTTTTCGGCCGCAACTGCTTCAGGCCCTTCAGAGTTCCGGGAATTCGCCCGGTGATCAAGACGTAGAGAACACTCAGGTTCCGATTGGAAGACGCGGTTCAGCAGGAGCCAATCCCAGGGCTGGCTCGGGAGAAATCTCAACGGAGGATTCTGGAGAGCCGTGCGATGGTAGGGCGGGGAGGCGCTGTCGCGCTTGCGCCTCCAAGAGCCGCGGGTTGTGGCACACACCGCTGCGGGAGGGAAGCAATCTTAGCTCCGTGTTTGTGGCCCAGGGTCTGGGACAGGTGAGTAGGAGACACCCGACGAAAAACGCAGTAAAGCAACAGTCTCAGACACGCACGCGTCCGGGAGTTTGGGGTGACCGTACGCGACCGCTGACGGCCCACGGGGCTAGGACGGGGCGGGTCGGCCCCGCGGCTTAGAGGTGGGCGGAGTCCGCCGCGCGCACCCTCCCAGCCTCATCTTTCCTGCTACTGATCCTTCTGTTACCCTCTCTATTCGCCCCTTGCTCTTGCATCTTCCCCCTCTTTTCGTGTCCTATTCAGGCTCGGATCCCTGCTGTCTCTGGAGTAAGAAGTAAGCGGGGTGGGGTGGGGGTGGGGGGCCCGGATGACAGTCTGGTTGCTTGGAGCCTGGTAGATAGATAGATGGCCTATCGGGCTCTTCAGACGCCAAAGTCATGGTTTCTTTGCTTTCTGTGTGTGTGTCAGAACAAACCGGTTTGGCCACTTCTACTTAGAGCTGTGCATTCACCCCTTTTCCAGCTTATTAGCTCTTCTGCTGATTTCACCTTATTTGGCCTTAAGGAGAATGTGCCAATTTACCTTTGTGGGGCAGATTGGAGGTAAATACATCCAAATTTCCACTACATTTCAGATTTTGACACCGCAGTGATTTGTGTGTGTTTCAGAAGAGGGAAAATGCTGTTCATCATCTGTGTAGCAAATACCAGAGTCAGGCATAAAACTATGCCTGAGCCTCCTGGCTGTTAGTGAAAGTCCTAATCTCTAACCACCCCCCCACACACACACACAGTTTAAGGGGAACATTAAAAAAAAAAAAGACTAGTTTTTAGAATGGTGTTAGATTTTCAGGAAAATGTGACGATAATAGTACTTTTATACCCCACATCCAGTTTCTATCATTAACAATCTTACATTGTTATTGTTAGGTGCTGTCAAGTCGGTTCTGACTCACAGGTACCCTGTGAGTACAATAGAACAAAACACTGCCTGGCTCTGTGTCATTGTTCCTACATTTGAGTCCATTTTGTTACAGTTAGTGAACTGATATTGATACATTATTATGAACTAAAATCTACAGTCTATTCTGTCTTAGATGGTCATTATGAATTGGAATCTGATGGCAATGGTTTGGTTTTTGGTTGTAATTTATTCATATTTCTTTAGTTTTTAACCTAAAATCCTTTTTCTGTTTCATGATCCCATCTAGGATACCATGTTAAACTTAGTTGTCATGTTTCCTTATGTCCCTCCTGGCCCTAGCAGTTTCTCAGACTAGACTTTACTTGATCTTGATCATCTTGACAGTTTTGAGGTTGACACAAATGGTTTGTACTCAAACATTAACCTAAAGGTTAGTGATTCAAACCACCTAGTGGAGCTGCTGAAGAGACCTGGCGACCTGCTTCTCTAAAGAGTACAGCCAAGAAAACCATATGTCAGTTCTGCAATGATGTACATGGGTTACCAAGAGTTGGAATCAACTCAGCAGCAACAGGTTTGGTTTGGTGTTTTGTTGGTCAGATATATTGTAGGATGCCCCACTATTGGAATTTGTCTGATGTTTTTCTTATGGTAAGACAAGGGTTATGGGTTACTGAGAAGAAGACTTCACTCAGTTTACCACATCATATCAATGGTTCGCATTAGTAACATGACTTCTTGTGCTGATGTTAACCTTAGTCTGGCTGAAGTCGTGTTTTCTTTCTTCCATACTGTATGTACTCTTAGAAGGAAGTCATTATGCATAGCTCACAGCACACTTGAAGAGTGGGGAATTCTGCTGTCCCTCCTTGAGGACAAGTCATGTATTGCTTGCTGTTCTCTCTTTGTTAAAAGGTAAGGAAACTGGGGCCCAGAGGCAGTGAGTCACCTCTTAGATATCTCATACTGCAAAGGAGGAGACAGAGGCTGGACTCACACTGGGACATAACACCACAGAAGACAATGTGATTCCCAGAAGAGAGCCCTCGCTCTGAATTAAGATTTCTTTCTTTCTTTTTTTTTAAATGTTTTATTGTGAATTATGTGATAGTTTACATGGGAGAACATAAGTTTTACATTCATCCTATGGTATATCGTTTCATTGCCATGGTTACAGTCCCCTTCATGCATCATCAATCAACCAAGTCTTCACCTTTGTCGTCAGCACACAGCCCCTCTCCCTCTCTGGATCTAAAGTCCCCAGCTGCTCCACTGCTCCATGTCATCATCTCTGCCTCCATCTCTGGGGTCACTGCTTCTCTGGGTAGGGTCCCGCTCTCCTCTTCTCCCTTGATGGTCCCAGGGACCTCCGCTCCTAGATTGAAAAGTTAATCACTCCCCTCCTTGCTATAAAATGTCTACTTTTACATTTCCAACCCTCACAATCAGTCCTGATAACAATTATTCACTGTTGTATCACAAGATACCTATCCTCATTTCCTTTCATCAGCCCCGCCTAGACAGATTGGGTACTACTCAGTGGAGATTCTACCTTTCTCCATGCCCTCTGGATCAAGGTTCTCTCTTGAAAACTTGTAAGCCAGTCACTTCTTGCCTTTGTAGCCTCCCCTCCCATTTTGGGTAGCCAATGTTCAAGTTGCCCATCCCTGTCTACTCTGTATATGGAGGGGGTGGGAATTAAGATTTCTTAAAGAGCCCTATTGGACTTCTGGTGTGGCTCTGTAAGATAAGCACTGGACTGCTAACTTCAAGGTTGACGGTTTAAACCCACCACCTGCTCCTTGAGAACCTAGCCAGTGTCGCTGTAACCTATACAAGTTGCAACCAACTTGACAGCACTTAACAAGAACAAGGAGCCCTGGTGGGGCATTGGTCGCCTAGTGGGTTATGTATTGGGCTGCTGTTTGAATCCACCACCCACTCTAGGAGAAGGATGAGACTTTCTGCTACCACTCTGTGTGAGTGTAACATAAAGATTATAATCTTGGGAAACCCTATACAGTGTAGTATGAGTTGGAACCAACTCAGTTGCACACAACAAAAACAAACAAACAGCCCTGGTAGAGCTGTGGGATAAGCATTGTATGCTAACTGCAAGATCAGCAGTTCAAACCCACTGGCTTCTCCACAGGAGGAAAATGATGTGCTTTGCTTCTGTAAAGATTTAGTGTCTGAAACTCTGTATAGGTCCACTATGAGTCAGAATTGACTCAATGGCAGTAGATGTGGTGTTTTGGTTTGGGGGTAACTTCAGGTTAAGACTCCCAGTGTCAGAATCTGAAAGGGAAAAGAATGGGAAGAAGGTGGTTTTAGATAACAAAAGCTGAATTAGAATTTACCAGCTTGGGAGAAATGGAATGCTAACCTTTCTTCCCAAATTGTGTGATTTGGAGCGGCACCAAGGGTGGTCTGGTTAATGTTTATGGCCAATAATGTCTAATCCGAGGAGAGTCCTTGGAACCTTCTGAACAAATTTGTCAAGTGTGGAAGGGGAGTGTGGTGAAAGAGGGAAAATGGAGAAGGTAGTAAGGCTCTGGAATCAGGGGGATGACAGTCGAATTTCATAAGCATTTCCAGACCACCTACCTCAGGCAACCCCATGTGTACAGAGTAGACCTGTGCTTCATAGGGTTTCCACGGTGACCTTTAAGTAGTCCATTGCCTGGCCTGTTTTCCAAGGCAGCTAGCTCTGGGTAGGTTCAAATTGTACACCTTTTTAGTAGTTCAGTGTTTAACTTTTTGCCTCGGAGATAAAAAAATGAGGGAGTCATGTCTCTTGGAACCTTCATCTGGTGGAGAGGAAAGAGTGGTAAGCACGTCTATATGAAGTAGTGTGATAAGTGTCAGAGTAGAAATAGCACATACCCTGAGCTTTAGGAACTGAGAGAGGAAGGGATTCATTCAACTTGGAGGTGGGATGGGGACAAGGAGAACCTCACAGTTAAGAGGGCATATTGGATGCAAGCCTTCAAGGATGAGCTGCAGTTTGCCAGGATGAGGAGATGGAGGAAGAGCCTCAGGCGCAGAGACAGGAGGCTATATCAGGGGGACGGTGGCAGTGAAAAAGAGGATGTCTTTGTAGTTCAGGGAATCTAGTAGCTGGAGTATTGGATGGGGAGAGGCAGGAGTTGAAGCTCAACATGTAATTTGGGGCCAGATTGTGGGTGTCCTTGTGTGTCTTACTTTGTAATTTAGACCTTAGTTAAGAATTTTGAAGCAGAGAAGTGATAGGATTAGATGTAATACAAAAAGTATTGCTACTAGTGTTATAGTTCATACATATATGGGTTTCTTCCAAACAAAACTTGTTTAAACATGTCTGTGATTAGTGCATGGCTGCAGACAAGTTCACTCAGTAACACACTTGTCTTAGTCTCGTGTGGCACTGTGG
>NW_006408851.1:2346355-2347906 GCF_000296735.1 Chrysochloris asiatica
AGTGACCTTATATAGGGTTTTCAAGGAGCAGCTGGTGAGCTTGAACCACCAACCTTGCAGTTCAAATGGCTTTGCAGTCTGACTCATTAGCCCATTGTTGTTGTTGTTATGTGCTGTGGAGTTGGTTCCGACTCATAGTGACCCTGTACAAGGTTTCCGAGGCTGTAAATCTTTACGGGAGCAGAAAGCCTCATTTTTCGCCTGTGGAACAGCTGGTAGTTTCGAACTGCTGACCTTGTGGCTTGCAGCCCGATTCATAACCACCACGCTACCAGAGCTCCTTCATTAGCCCATTAGGGTGACTTAAAAACAAAAAAAAAACCAGTCCAATCAAAACAGTGGCTTCTGAGGGCATCTGCTGGGCCAGTTAAATTCAAGGATATGGTGACTGCTTTTTGGTATTCCAAAGGGGTAGTCTTGATAGACTTTCTTGAAGGATGCAGCATGCTCATGGGGGCTGGTTATGAAGAAGTTTTAAGAACATTGAAGACAGCATTAGTGAGCAAAAAGGCCAGGAGAGTGGTGCCGAGGGATTTTGTTTTCGTCCTGACAATGCACCTGCTCATTCTTTGAGGGTAGCAAGGGCTGTCCTACAGTGGGAAACCTTACCCCACCTATATCCCTGAACTGCCCCTTCAGACTGCTCTTTGTTCTCCAAACTCAAAGGACGTTTAAAGGGAACATGATTTGAGTTTCTGAAGGATGCCAGTACTGCTGTTGGACATAGTGACCTTATGCACAACAGAAGGAAACACTGCGCAGTCCTTTGCTTTCCTCATAATTGTTATGTTTGAGTCCATCTTTTTTGGAGTCTTCCTCATTTTCGCTGACCAAGTATGATGTCCTTTTTCAGGGGACTGATCCCTCATGATAACATGTCCACAGTATGAAAGACGAAGCCTTGACATCCTGGCTTCTAAGGAGCATTCTGGCTGCAGAGTTAAAAAGATGCAAACACTGCCTTCAGAAGTGTATAGACCTTTGTTGGTAACTGTCAGGGGTGTTTCTGAGGAGACACTGGTGGATATGAACTGCTGACCTTGCTGTTAGCAGTGCAGTGCTTGTTTTATGTTCCACGTAGAAAAAAAATATTATTCCAGTTAAATTATGACGTGTTATTGATTATGTTTCAGAGATGCTATAATGCGAATGCCATGGGTGTTTCAGAATTGAAGGAATACACCCAAGCTGGTGGCTTAGCTGCCTCTTTCCCCCTTGGGAGCTACTGGTTAGAATATCTCCATTCAATGTTAAGTTCACTGACTCCATATATAATATTGAAAAAACTGAAGTTGATAAACTAGACTTTTCCTGCCTGAGAGCCAAATTAATTTATTTTCAGAAATCAGCACTGGAAGACCAGGATTCCTGAGCCAAAGAATTTGGCTGCATTTTATTTCAGTTCTGTGAATGGATTAATCTCTCCCTGTTCTCTCCTCCCCGTTTCTCATGGTAAAAATAGGTAGGGCTATAGTAGCTCTGGTAGCGTAGTGGTTACGAATCGGGCTGTGAACCTTAAGGTCAGCGGTTCGAAACTACCAGCTGCTCCGC
>NW_006408851.1:2348051-2349021 GCF_000296735.1 Chrysochloris asiatica
ACTCGACGGCATTTAACAACAACAACAAATAGTAGCTGAAAGGAGTCCTGGTGTGGCGCTGCAGATTAATGCACCAGACTGCAAAGCCCTTTGAACTGTAAGGTTGGTGGTTCAAGCTTACCAGCTGCTCCTCAGAAACCCTATACAGGGTTGTTATGGGTTGGAACTGACTCAGTGGCACTTAACAACAACATAGTAGCTGAGGCGGGGTGAAAGCTGGGTATTTTACCCCTAACCCAGAACTGTACACTTTAGGCTGTGTGTCACAACAGAACAAAACAGTGCCCGGTCCTGGATCCTCCTCACAATTGCTGTTTTGTGTGAGCCCGTTGCTGTTGTTACTGTTATCATTCCATCTTCTTGGGGAATCTTCCTCTCGTTCGCTGATCCTCCACTTTACCAAGCATGAGATGAAGTCTGCAGTCTCACCAGCCTGGTTTCTAAGGCCTACTCTGGCTGTCTTTCTTCCAACACAGATTTGTTTGTTCTTCTGGCAGTCGATGGTACATAATTCAGATACATCAATTCTTCTAAGGTCGTCCTTATTCACTGTCCATGTTTTACATGTAAATGAGGCTATTTAAAATACCATGGCTTGGGTTAGGTACACCTTAGCCCTCAAATTGATATCTTTGCTTTTTAATACTTTAAAGAGGTATGTTGTTGTTAAGTACTATAGGTTGGTGGTAGTTATGTGCCATGGAGTCAGTTCCGACTCTTAGTAACCCTGCACAGGGTTTCCGAGGCTATAGATCTTTATGGGAGCAGAAAACCTCATCTTTTTCCCGTGGAACAGCTGGTAGTTTCGAACTGCTGACCTTGAGGTTCGTAGCCCCGATTCCTAACCACTATGCTAACTACTGTAGAGTAGGTTTCTATTCATAGTGACCCTGTAAAGGGTTTCTGAGGAGCAGCTGGTGGATTTGAACTGCTGATCTTGTGACTCACAGGCCAGTGCTAATCCTACAAC
>NW_006408851.1:2349237-2360148 GCF_000296735.1 Chrysochloris asiatica
TTTAAGTCCTTTTCCACTTCCAGCAAGCAAGGTTGTACATCTGCATATTGCAGGTTGTTAAGGAGTTCTCCAATCTAGATGAGATAATTCTTCAGATAGTCCAGCTTCTTGGATTATTTGTTCAGCATGTTGTTGTTGTCCAGTGCTGTTGAGTCGATTCCAACCCATAGCGACTCTGTATAGGGTTTCCAAGGAGCAGCTGGTGAGCTTGAACTGCATACAGACTGAATAAGTATGGTGAAAGGATACAACACTGGTGCACACCTTTTCTGATTTTAAGCCATTCAGTATCCCCTGTTCTGTTCTAACAACTGCCTCTTGGTGTGTGTACAGGTTCCTCATGAGCACAATTAAGTGTTCTGGAACACCCGACTTTTTCAATGCTATCCATAGGTGATCATGGTCCACACAGTTGAAAGCCTTTGTTTGCATAGTCAATAAAGCACAAGTAAGCATCATTCTGATATTCTTTGCTTTCAGCCAAGATCCATCTGACATCAGCAATAATATCCCTTGTTCTGTGTCCTCTTCTGAATCTTGTCTTGAATGTTTGACAGTTTTCTGTTGATGTGCTATTCCAAACGTTTTTGATTATCTTCATCAAAATTCTACTTGCATGCAATAATAATGATATTGTTTAATAATTTCTACATTCCATTGGGTCACCTCTTTTTGGAATGGGCACAAATATGGATCTCTTCCAATGGTTGGCCAGGTAGCTGTCTTTCAAATTTCTTGGCATAGATGAGTGAGCGATACCAGAACTGCATCAGTTTGTTGAAATATTTCAGTGTGTATTCTATCAGTTTCTGGAATCTTGGTTTTTCACCAATGCCTTCAGTATTGCTTAGAATTCTTCCTTCAATACCATCAGTTGTTGATCATGTGTTACTACTTGAAATGTTGATCTTTGACCATTTCTTTTTGGTACAGTGACTCTCTGTATTCCTTCCATCTTTTCTCTGATGCTTTCTGTATTATTTAATATTTTGCCCATAGAATCCTTCAATATTGCACCCTAGGGTTGACATTTTTGTTCAATATGAAACTTATCAAACATGCAATCAAGATGCATTAATTATTACTGGTGTTTGGAATGCAAAGGTTGGAAGCAAAGAGGAAGAGTCAGTAGTTAGAAAATATGGTCTTGGTGAGCTGGAGAGCCCATGATAGAATTTTGCCAGACCAATGACTTATTCATTGCAAATACCTTTTTAAAACAACATAAAAAGTGACCATATACCTGGACCTCACCAGCTGGAACACACAGGAATCAAGTTAACTACATCCGTGGTAAGAGATGGTGGAAAAGCCCAGTATCATTAGTCCAAACAAGACCAGGGGCTGACTGTGGAACAGACCATCAGTTGTTCATATGCAAGTTCACATTGAAGCTGAAGAAAATTACACAAGTTCATGAGGGCCAAAATATCACCCTGAATATATTTCCCCTGAATTATAGAGACCATCTTAAGAACAGACTTGATTGTATTAGATACTAGTGACCGAAGACCAGAAGAGTTGTGGGATGACACCAAGAATATTGTACAGGAAGAAAACAAAGTGTCATTAAACAGACAGAAAAGAAAGAAAAGACAAAAATGGATAACAGAAGAGACTCTGAAACTTGCTCTTGAGTGTAGAGAAGCTAAAGTAAATGGAAGAAAGGAGAAAGTAAAAGTGTTGAACAGAAAATTTCAAAGGGCAGCTGGAGAAGACAAAGTGAAGTTTTATAATGGAATGTGTAAAGATCTAGAGTTAGAAAACCCAAGGGGAAGAACATGCTCAGAATTTCTCGAGCTGAAAGAACTTAAGAAAAGTTTCAAGCCTCGGGTTCATAGATCTGTCTATTATGTGGCTGAAAGTTAAGACACTTAACTTGTGTGGAGGGAACACAAGAATCTTTTTATCTAAGGGTCTTAACTAGGTCTTCTTGTCACTTGTTGCTGTAATTGAGACACCTTTGCTCCTCTTTTGGGAGCACACATGTGTACCCCCTAAGCACATGATCCCCAGAAAGGAGCTGGCTAAAATTACCAAAAGAAGGAAGGTTAGAAGCTGGATAGGTTCTCCAACCTCCAAAAGAGAAATAGCATTAGTTTTATATAGGAGTATAATGCACTGAACTGCAAAGTCTGTTTGAATCGCAGGGTCGGCAGTTCAAATTCACCAGCTGCTCCTAGGAAACCCTATACAGGGATGCTATGAGTTGGAACCAACTTGACGACACTTAACAACAACAATGCCTGATCTGCTGCTGTAGGATTCCTTGCCTGTTACTGGAGCACTCTCTCTCTACATTCCTTCCCTTTCTTTCTTTCTTTCCTCATATGCACAGACAGTGAGGTTGTGTTTCCCACCATCAGACTGGCAGACATGTAAAAGCTGACCCCACCAAGTGTTAGAGAGCATGTGGAGTAACAGGACTGTTCACCCCCTACTGCTGGGAGCATACACTACTTTGAGAATAGTTTGCTGTATCTATTCAAGTTGAAGAGCCCTGGTGTGGCACTGTAGGATAAGCACTGCACTGGTAACCTCAAGGTTGGCAGTTCAAACCCACCAACTGCTCTCAGAAACCTTACAGTATAGGGTTCTGCATGACTTCTCTATGAGTCAGAACCACCTTGTTATGCCCAGAATTTGGGGCCCCCAAAGACCACCAAGGAGCCGACACCGATGCAAGTGCACAAGGGTTGTTTGTTCAAGCTTGGGCTTGGACTCCACCTCATCCAAAGCAGCGGATTAGGGATAGAGCCCCGAACTCTTTGTCTGCGGGGTTTTTATAGAGTTTTCAAACAAGCTTGGGTTTCTCAGCTTTACAATTTTTGGATTGGTTATCAATTTGCAAACTATGAGATGTTACAGTTTAATTTGGTCAGGACTGGTGGTTTTTGTTCTTAGGCTAGGGCAAAGGAAAACATCTGGCATCTGGCCTTGAGCTGCCTGGCTATTTATATGTATATCATTTTCTTGGAGCTAGAGGACGTGCTAAAGCTTATATACAAAATGGATTCTTCTCTTTGGTCCTACAACCTCAATGGCACACAGTAACAGCATCAAGTTGAAAAGCATCTATTTGGTGACCCAGAAGGATGAACTGTTTATTTGCCTTAAAGGAACTGCTGCCCCATGTTCTCTGGGATTGTGTGCAGGTTTGTTCATGGAAGCCTGTTTGTATTGTGCCAACCTGGAAACAACCCAGTTCGCCATCTGAAGTAGACTGCCTACAAGAATTGTGATATCGTCATATAAGAAATGAAAAGTAACAAAATCAACTCACAATCATATGAATGAATCTCATACATGTGATGTTGTTAGCAAACAAGTCAAAAGAATACGTACATACAATACAATTTCATTGATATGAAGCTTGTTGTTGTTGTTAAGTACCGTGGAGTCGGTTCCGACTCATAGCGACCCTGTACAGGGTTTCCGAGGCTGTAAATCTTTATGGGAGCAGAAAGCCTGATCTTTCTCCCGCGGAACAGCTGGTAGTTTCGAACGGCTGACACTGAGGTTAGCAGCCCGATTCGCTTAAAACCATGAAAAAGAAACTATTTTTAATGGATTTGTGAAAGCAAATCCAGTGCAGTCGAGTCAATTCCAACTCATATAGTGATCCCATGTGTTACAGAATAGAATTGCTCCATCGGACTTTCTTGCCTGTGATCTTTATGGAAGCAGATTACCAGGCCTTTCTTTCGTGGTGCTGCTGGGTAGGTTTGAATCACCGACCTTTAGGTTAGTAGTGCATTGCAGACAATTATGCCACTGAGGACCTTTATGAATGCATGGTGGTGGTGGTGTGCCGTGGAGTCGGTTCCGACTCATAGCGTCCCTGCATAGGGTCTCCGAGTCCTTATGGGAGCAGAAAGCCTCATCTTTTCCCCGTAGAACAGCTGCGAACTGCTGACCTTGAGATCAGCAGTCCTATTCGTAACCACTATGCTACCAGAATGCCTATGAATGCATACCTAGGTCTAAAACGAAATATTATTGCCATTATAATTTATTCCATAGCAACCCATATTCTCAGACACAGCCTTTTCTTTTTCCCTGGTTTCTGCACCTTCCTGGTACCAGACTATGGCTACCATAACCTGCAGTTTGAGTGCAGGTGACATGCAGCCATTCTTTTTGCTGCTTCAGGGAGTATGAAGAAATCCCCTCCCTAGTTATATATCCTCTTGCTGGAGAGAAAGTACAAGTGGCTAGGGCTGCTTATTCCCATTCTACAGACACTTAAGGAGGATCTCCTATGGAGTCCTGGTGTGGCGGTGTAGGATAAGCACTGGACTGCTAACCACAAAACCAGTGGTTCAAACCCACCAGCTGCTCCTTGGAAACCCTATACAGGGTTGCTGTGAGTCAGAATCGACAGTGTTTAGCAACAACAATAACAACTGTGCATCAGATCGATGCTCTATGCCTGTGCTTTATTAACTGTTTCCTCAGCCAGTTTTTATTGTCTGCAGTGTGCAGGCACTGTGGTAGATTCTGGAGATGAAACACGTGGTCTCATGGCCCCCCTTGCTCAGTGGGAAAAGCTGATGTTAAACAAGTCATTTGACATGAATAAGTCATGATTTAGAATTGCAGAGAAGTACAGGTGCAGTGTGGGGTGTTTAGGCTGTATGGTGAGAGAGTGGGTGGACCCAGTGTTGCAGGAGGAGGTGGCTTTCAGCTGAGACCTCAAGCTGAGAAAGACTTTGACTAAGCTAGAAAAGAATCGTGTTCTTGGTATGTTTTTAGATAAATGGAGAGGGTTTCAGTTTGGCTATAGTGTTGAATTTGAGGAGGGAAGTGACCAGGAATGAGCCTGGAGATAGGGCTGGGCCTAGATTATGGGGAGTTTCAAGCATGGGAAGTATTTTTGACCTTTGTCCTTGGAGGACTGAAAAACCATTGTGGGGTTGTGTGGTTGCATGAGCAGGTTTGCATATTACAGTGCGCTGTGTGTTTCCCAGACAAAGGAAGGCCAGCAGAGCTGGAGCACAGTGAGCAAAGGAGAGATGAATGAAGGGTTTGGAGTGCCACACCAGGACTCCTGGTGGCGTAGTGGGTTACGCTTTGGGCTGCTAACTGGGAAGGTCAGCAGTTTGAACCCTCCAGCTGCTCCCTGGGAGAAAGATGAAACTTTCTGCTCCCACAAAGATTTACAGTCACACAGTCACAGAATCCCTAGGGAGCAGTTCTCCTCTGTCCTAAAGGATCGACTCAGCAGTAGACTTGTTTTTGGTTTTGAAAAGCACTGGAGGGTTTTTACCCAGACAATTGGATCTGATTGCAGCCTCTAAAGGATTAGTCCAGTCTAGATGTGAAGTCAGGGACTGTGGCACTTTTGTTCCCTGCTATATCCCTAGTGGAGTACTGGTGTGGCACAGCATGATAATGCACAGGACTGCAAGGTCAGTTTGAGTTGCAGGGTTGGCAGTTCAAACCTACCATGCACTCCTCGGAAACCCTATACAAAGTTACTGTGAGTTGGAACTGACTTGATGGCACTTAATGACACAATATCCCCAGTGAAGAGCCCTGTGGCACTGTGAGTTAGGTGTTGGGCTGACTGGATGTCACTTAACAACAACAATATATCCCCATTGGAGTCCTGGTGTGGCACTTAAGATAAGCACTCGATTGCAAGGTCGGTTTGAACTGCAAGGTCAGCTGTTCAAACTTATCAGCTGCATCAGCCACTCCTTGGATATCCTATACAGGGTTGCTCTGAGTCAGAACTGACTGGATGGCACTTAAGGACACAATATCCCCAGTGAAGAGCCCTGTGACACTGTGAGTTAGCACTGTGACTTAGGTGTTGGGCTGCCAGCTGCTTTGAGGGAGAATGATAAGGCTGTCTGCTCGGTAAAGATGTACAGTCTTGGAAAGCCTATCTAGAGCCGCTATTAGTTGGAATCAACTGGATGGCAGTGGGTTTGGCTTTTTGTATCCCCAGTTGTTAACTGGTTTTGCGTCAGCCCTCAATTCATAGCCACTCCAGGCACAATGAATGAAACACTTCCGAGTCCTTTACCAGCTCCATGACTGATGGTGGATCAGAATGCTGTGATCCATAGGGTTTCACTGGCTGATTTTCAGCCAATGAAACCTTTCTGCATAATTATTGTTATGTGCTGTTGAGTTGGCTCCGACCCATAGCTGATGAGCTTGAACCACTGAACATTGCAGTCCAGCGTATTAACCCCACAGCACCACACCAGGACGTTCAGCATCATGTTGTTGTTGTTAAGTGCTGTTGAGTCGGTTCCGACCCATAGCGACCCTGTATAGGGTTTCCAAGGAGCAGCTGGTGAGCTTGAAACGCCAACCTTGCAGTTCAAAGGGCTTTGCAGTCTGGCGCATTAACCCACAGAGCCACCCCAGCATCATACCATCATACAAATCACTGACAGATGGATGGTGGTTGTGAATGTGGTGGGGTGCCTTGGTTGGGAGTCAAACCTGGATTTCCCACAAGGAAGGTGAGAATTCTACCATAGTATCACCACTGCCTTCTTGGACAAATAGCACCAAACCCAAAACCAAGCCTACTGCTATCAAGTCAGTTTCGACTCACAGCACCCCTAGTAGGGTTTCTAATACTGTAAAAGGATATCATGTTTGGTAGGGTGGAGGGTCAGAGAAAAAGAGGAAGACCCCCAGCAAGATGGACTGGCAAAGTGGCAGCATCAATGGGCTCAAGTGTGACAATGATAGTGTTTTGTGCATAAGGTTGCTATGAGTCGGTACTGACTCGATGGCACCTAACAACAACAACTTGACTGTAGAAAGACTGAAGTTGTCAAAGACTTCATTTTTCATGAATCAACCATTAACACCCATGGAAGCAGCAGCCAAGAAATCAAACGACGTTTTGCATTAGGCAAATCTGCTGCACAAGACCTTTTTAAAGTGTTGCAGAGCAAAGATGTCAGTTTGAGGACTAAGGTACATCTGACACAAGCCATGGTATTTTCAATAACCTCATATGCATGAGGAAGTTGGACAATGTTTAAGGAAGATTGTAAAAGAATTGATGCATTTGAGTTATGGTGTTGGAAGAGAATATTGAAAGTACCATGGACTGCCAAAAGAACAAACATCTGTGTAGCAAGAAGTGCAGCCAGATTGTTCCTTGGAGGCCAGGATGGCCAAACTTCGTCTCTCATACTTTGGACATATTGTCGGGAGGGACCAGTCACTGGAGAGGGATATCATGTTTGGTAAGGTGGAGAGTCAGAGAAAAAGAGGAAGACCCCCAGCGAGATGGATTGGCAAAGTGGCAGCATCAGTGGGCTCAAGTGTGGCAACAATTGTGAGGTTGACCCAGGATCGGGCCATGTTTTGTTCTGCTGTGCATAAGGTCACTATGAGTCGGTACCGACTTGATGGCACCTACCAACAACAACAAGATTGTAAATCTTTATGGGAGCAGATAGCCTCATCTTTTTCCTGTGAAGCAGCTGGTATGTTTGAATTGCAGCTCTTGTAGTTAGCAACCCAGTGCTTAGTCCACTGTGCCACCAGGACTTCTTTGACAAATAGTAAGCACCCAATAAATATTCTGAACTGTTGAATGAACAACAAGCTGCTTGAAACTCTCAATGATTTCCAGGGCTATTAGGATAAAATCCAAAATCCTTAATGTCTTGTACAATCAATTTCCTTCTTATTTCTCCATCCTCTTTCTGTTCCAGCGGGAGAGTCCGTTCCACTAACTCACCTGACTACACCCCATGTTTGGCCGATGGCCCTTGTCAGTTTCTCAGAATCACTGCTACCTTTCCATTACTTCTTGGCAGTCAGTTTCCTCTGTGTTATAATGCTCGCTCTCACACCACTCCATAAGGATGATGGAGATTTCCCTTTTCAGGCATCAAGGTGCAGTGTGGTAGAGTGGAAGGAGCCCTGAACTGGCATTCTGCATGTCAGAACCTGCCCTGGCCTTGCTGTCAGAATCATCATGCCAACCCTGTTCTTAAGTTTTGAGGAGGTAAATGTAAATGAATTAGTGATTCTCAACCTGAAGTCTAACATCTGTATTAGAATCACCTGGGGAGCTTTTGAAACAATACCAAAGTCTGGGCCCTACCTCTAGAGATTCTGAGTCACTTGGTCTGGGGGTATTTTTTGAAACCTTTCCAGGTGCTTCCTAGATACAGTCAGGGTTGCAAACCATTCCACTTAATGACAAAGCTTTCTTATAATCTCTGATGCCAAATAACAGATGACACTCAGGAAAATATTTTAGGGCAGGGAAAGCTTGGTCCACTATTCAACGTCAAATAAGTACCCAGGCACAAACACGGAGAGTCATTGCCTTGGAAGTCAAGTGCAGGACAAGGTACTTGAAAGCCTGGCCTCCCTCTCCCATCTAGCTGCTGCTTCCACTCCCCTCTCTGAGCCCTGTGGGAATTGCCCTGGTTCAGGCAAGTCACATGCTCTGTTTGCCTGGCCCCAGTGGTTTATGTGGCCTGCATTGTGCTTCAGAGTGTGTTGATGCAGAGCCCTCCAGTCACCATGCTCCCTGAGACTGCCTGGGCCTATCGCCACAGCTTTGGCGAGTCCAGTCCTTTGACATTCTCAGCAGAGGTACAGCCTCTCCTCTACTATCCATTTTGGATCAATTTTTTGTCCTGAACTTTATTCTCCTAGGAGGCCTTGCTTTTTTTTTTTTTTTCAGATTCAGAAAAAATATATTTATGAGGCTCTCATAGGACAGGGTTGTTGTTAGTTGCCATGGAGTTGGCTCCCTACTCATGGTGACCCTGATGCACACCAGAATGAACCGCTGCCCAATGCCTGCATCATCCTCATAATTTGTTGCCGATTGGACCAATTGTGATCCCTGTTGTTATGTGCTGTTGAGTCGGTTCCAAGGATGGACTGGTGGGTTTGAACTGCAGACCTTGTAATTCACAGTCAAATGCCCATCCTACAGTGCCACACCAGGAGTCTATATTGTGATCCCTACAGGAGTTTATTTTGTCTGGAAGTTCCACTGACGCCTGTTCAGCATCATAGTAACATTCCTCCACTGATACACACGCAGTGGCTGTGCATGAAGACATTGGCCAGGAATCAAATCCAGATCACCCGAATGGAAGATGAAAATTCTACTGCCGTACTACCAGTGCCCCCTGTAAATGCCTTTGGATTACAAGGAAGAAAGCATATGCTTAAGAGCTCTGTGCTTGAAAAGCACCTTGGGGTTGTGAAGAAAGCCCTTTACTGTAGCCTGGCAGCCAGAGTACAAATCCAGGCCCCTCTACTCCCTCTTCTGGGCCTCAGAGTCTACATCTGGGATTGAATGTCCTCCAGGGTCCCGATTCAGTGTGGCACATGGAGCCCAAGGCAGCAGGAGGTGATGAGCAAAGTGTTAGATGTGCTAGATGTGGGGCAGAAGGAGCCGCAGACTGTGGAAGGAGTTTAGCACCTACCGGAGCAGAAGTCGGCAGCTGTTAAAAAACAAAGGGTTAGGGTTCTGATCCTTTCCCTCTGTGATTGGACCAGGGTAGGGGTGTGAATGTCTGCCCATGAGGTGTGCATGGTTACAGATCCTTTCCTCAGCTTGTTTTTGCAGTTCCCAGTGATTCTTGCAGCCAAGAATTATCCACTGCGCTACTTACTTCCTGAAATGTTCTGCCGGAAATTACTTGGCATCACCTCACCAGCCTGTTGATTTATGTGGATTCGGTGTTTATGACATCCAGGGAACTGTAGAGGAGGCATGATTGTGGGAGAAAGGCAACTCAGAGAAATGTAGGGAGTTGCTCCAGTTCTGTCTGATGGGAGAGTACAGGGCATTGGAGGGCTTGCCCTTTGGTGCCTATTCCTGGTTCCACAGAACTGCAACCAGCTGAAGCAGGGGATGACCTCTGGGGCAAGTGAATTCAGCTGCAGCTTTCCTGCCTGAGAGGTTGGGATGGAGGGAAGAGTAATGGTTTTATCCCATATTGTATGAAAACTGCTGAGATAATCAGAGAGAATACACTGAAGGCATAGTTGATAGAACGTTAAAATCATAATTTAAGGGAGCATTGTCAATTAGGGAAGAGTTTTTAGGGAGGGTGGATTTTGCAGTGGATCTAGAGGGATTTGGGGTGTGTGTGTAGCAGTTAAATTCTGTCATTGCTCGGGCCTGGTGCTTTTAGTATCAGCAGTAACAATGCCCTTTGTTGTGCTGTGGGATAAAGCTCTGGACCACAGGGTTGGTTTGAACCACAAGGTCAGTGGTTCAACCTCACCATCTGCTCTTTGGAAACCCCATACAGGGTCACTGACTTGACGGCACTTGAAACTGACCTGACGGCACTTAACAACAATAACATCAACTTTTATCAGGACTTCTCAGTTTACAAAGTTCTTCCATGCACATGACCTCATCAGAATTTCTAGCAAAGCAGCTGGTATTAGATCCCATGTTGCAGTTTGCCTGGGTAGAAAAGAGAATGTGTTAGGTTGGGCCCAGGCATTTCTTCTGTTTCCTTTCTCCCCTCCCCTGCTCCTGCTTTCCTTCTCTCCTCTCCTGCTCCCCTCCTGCTCATCTCTTCTGCTTCCTTTCTCCCCTCCCCTGCTCCTCTACATTACTCTTCCCTCCATTCTTGTCTCCTTCTACTTTCCTCTACTTACTCTTACCTCTAATTCTTACCTCTACTTACTTATTCTATCTTACAACCCCCTTATATACCATTACAAAAAACATTGCTTTCATAGTAATCAATGACATCAAAATACAATGAAATCTGGGGCACATTCTTCATGATTTACAACAGGGATGAAAAGTTACAGCAAAGACATTATCTCAAGGCATAGGAGACATTCAGGCACCTTGAAACCTTTTAGTTCAACATTTGTTCCTACATAAATCTATCTTTTCTCTGAGAAGCAAGTTAACCTTCACATATGTTT
>NW_006408851.1:2363063-2380799 GCF_000296735.1 Chrysochloris asiatica
GCTTTAGTGGTTGGTGCATAAATTTGAATAATAGTGGTATTATGAACTGGGCTTCCCTGTAGGCGCATGGATATTATCTTATCACTTACAGCATTGCACCTCATGACTGATCTGGATATGTTCTTTTTGACAATGAATGCAACACCATCCCTCTTCAATTTGTCATTTCCGGCATAGTAAACCATGTGGTCATCAGATTTTAAATGGCCAATACCAGTCCATTTCAGCTCACTAATGCCTAAGATATTGATGTTTATGCGTTCCATTTCATTTTTGACAACTTCCAATTATCCCAGATTCATACTTTGTACATTCCATGTTCTGATTTTCAGTGGATGTTTACAGCTGTTTCTCTTCATTTTGAGTTGTGCCTCATCAGTAAATGAAGGTCCCACGTGCATTTTATGTAGACAATATCTAAGTTGCCTGTCCCTGTCAACCCTGTATACAGAGGGGATAGGATTGATACTTGATGTGAAGGTTCCTTCCCTCTCAGTTGGTATTTTGAGCTACTGCATCCTTAAGTATAGGTCAAGTTCATCAAATTGTAGCAATTTACACTTGTTTTCTTTATCAAAGACTTAAAAAAAAAATGTTTCTCTAGCCGAGTTCTGATCATCAAGCCATTGAAGCTATGTTGAATGGGTAGTGTCTACAAGTTTGGGCGTGTTTGTGCATCTTCCCTTACTTTAATTTCAGCTGGATCCTTTACTTGACTCTCAGCTCAAGCCCTTCTTGGCTATGTCGTGGTCCATGGGCTCAGGAGCCCCCAGGTTTTATATAAGTGATTTTTAATGTGCTTGATTGTTACAGACACTCTTAAAAATGTGTTAGCAAGCTGTGACCTCTCTCTACCCAGAAAAATTTACAAGTTTTTATTTTGTTTTGCTGAACCATTTGAAAATAGGTTGTAGTCACCATGACACTTCTTCCTTAAATACTGCAGCATGCATTGCCCAAGAATTTGGACTTCTCCTTCATCACTTCAGTACCATTGTTCTACCAAAGAAAATTGGTAGTAATTTCTTAGTATGATCCGATACCCTATCCATTTTCAAATTTCCCCAAAATGATTTTTATGTTTTTTTGTTGTTACTGTTTTTAACCGAGATCCAGTCCAGGTTTACAGATTGCACTTGGCTTTCATTTCTCCCTGTTGTTGTTGTTATGTACCTTGGAGTCGGTTCCAACTCATAGCAACCCTGTACAGGGTTTTTGAGGCTGTAAATCTTTACGGGATCAGAAAGCTTCATCTTTCTCCCCTGGAACAGCTGATAGTTTTGAACTGCTGGCCGTAAGATTAGCAGTTCCATTTGTAACCATTACGCTCTAAACCTTTTTAAAGGTTGTCTTCTGAAAGGTTCCACATTCTGGATTTATCTGATTGTTTCCACATGGTGTGGTTTAGTTTAGTTTTTCTAAAGACTTGATTTTGTTCACTCAGGTTAAAGTAGTTTGACAATATAATTCCCTATAGGCATGCTATATAATGTACATGTTGATACACAGGAAGCATATAATACTGGTTTGTCTCTCTGTTAGTGATGCTGGGTTTGGTCCCTTGGTCAAGGTGTAGGTCACCAGATCGCTGCCTTGTCAAGGTACATTAGTAAGTAATCCGAGGGGCACTATGGTAATGAATACCTGTCCTCCAGCACCTGAAATGGCTTTAACATCTGCTGATGATCCTTGTCTTTTTCTAATGGGGGTTACAAAATGGTGATTTTCCTGATTCTGTTATCTTTCATATAGCTGGTGTCCTTCTGCAATTCCCCAAATTTATTCCTCAAATACATATACAATAGTAGTTATATGGTTGGTTGGTTATGTGCCATGGAGTCAATTCCGACTCATAGTGACCCTGTACAGGGTTTCTGAGGCTGTAAATCTTTACGGGAGCAGAAAGCCTCATCTGTTCCTGTAGAAACCCTTGAAGATAAATATTGCTCTCCACAGTTCATGGATGAATTAACTGGGACTTAGAGTACTTACATGACTTCTTAATTATCATATAGACTCAGGCTCAGAAGACAGCACTTGACACTCACCTTTTTTGGTTCGAATGTTCTGAGACTCAGATAGGAACTGGGAAATGAGGGTGCCAAGGTAAGTGGAGCAAAATCCGCTCTCTGCTTACTAGCCTCTGGACTCCCTCTAAGAGCCAAGCCCTCCTCAGCACATAGCAGCCACAGCCCCCTGAGGATTTCCTTGGGACCATCTGCCCTTGTTAGCAGCAGAGCAACCGGGCTAGCCATCTGGGCCAGTTACTGCTGAGGAAGAGTCCTGTGTGGCCAGACTGTGCTCCCTGGGTGGAGTGTGGTTAGGTGAAGTCCAGGTTTCTAAGAGGTGAACCAAGCCCAAACCACCAGACAGTAACAAGAAACATCCATAAAGGGAGACACAGCAGAGCTCAGATTCCTAATGCTTCATGAGTAAAGAACCTTAGTGCTCTTGGTCCTCAAAGGGGACCCTTGACTGTCAGGGCTCCCATGAATGGTTGTGCAGTTGTGCACTGCACAGCTGAGGGAGCATCATAACCATGGTAGACAGTGTTTGTATATGAGCATTTTTTATTGCAGTTTTCTAGCAGAGAACGATCAAATGACTTGTTCTATCAAAATTCATATATTAAAATAATGTCTTAGTTAGCCAATGCTGCTGTAATAGGAATATTTCAAGGGGGTGGCATTAAAGAGCAGAAATTTATTTTCTCACAGTTCCGAACGAAGGCTAGAAGCCTGAATTCAAGGCATAGGCTTTAGGGGGCAATATTTTTGTTGTTTTCACTTTCTATTCCTCAGTTCTTGGAGAACTGAACTCTGCTTACTGCTCACTTAGTTACTATCTCGCTATGTGACATTTCACATGTATGACAAACCTAGTATCCAACTGTGCACTAATGATGTACGTACGTCCTTCAGTAAGGCATGCTGAGGCATGGGGCAAGAGTCATGTAATGGTTAAGATTATATGCCAACTTGGCTGCGCCATGGTTCTCAGTGGTAATGATGTAATTTGGCAGTTATATAATGGATGTAGTTCTCTTTCATCTTGTGCTATGATGTGGTCATCCTCCATTTTTGCCTGGCACCAATGGAACCAGGTTGTTAAGTGAATGTTGATTAAGTGAGAAATGAGTGCACTAGCTGTCTCTGTGCTTAGTTTGCTCTTTTTCTATCTCCAAAGTATATTATACCTGACAGGAATGGCCATATTAACATAACAAAGAAAACCTCATACTCAAATGGGATTACATCCACAAGTGGTGTTGTTGTTGTTAAGTGCCACTGACTTGGTTCCCACCCATAGCAACCCTGTGTAGGGTTTCCAAGGGAGCGGCTGGTGAGCTTGAACCAGCGCATTATCTGACATCATGACTACAGGACTCCACAATTATAGGGGTTAGGATTCCAACACATATTTTGGGAGGACACTTCAATTTCCCAACAGATAGAAGGAGAGGGTCTTGAGGCAGGGGTGGTTTCTCACCAGTGTGCTGTGTGGGCTGGTGGCAGCCTAGCTCTCCACTCTACCAAGCTACCCTCTGTAAGCCTTTTTCCTCATTTGTAAAATGAGGAAGTGGACTACATAACCCATAGGTCCCTTTTCACTGTGACACTGTGTGAGCCTCATAGGAGCTGATAAGTGTCTGTTGATTGGTTGGGTAATTGTTGGAGCTGATGGCCCAGTGCTAGACTGCTACCTTTGTTCCTGCTTTTGATTCCATCTCCTCTGTTCTCTAAGCAGGAGAAGGCCCTCCCTCTTCAACGGAGGGAGGCTCCTCTGTATTCAGGCACCATGGCCACATCGGCCCCACTGCGGAGCCTGGAAGAGGAGGTGACCTGCTCTATCTGCCTGGATTACCTGCGGGACCCTGTGACCATCGACTGCGGTCATGTCTTCTGCCGCAGCTGTACCACCGATGTCCGCCCTGTGACAGGGGGCCGCCCTGTCTGCCCACTCTGCAAGAAGCCTTTTAAGAAGGAGAACATCCGCCCCGTGTGGCAACTGGCCAGCCTTGTGGAGAACATTGAACGGCTGAAAGTGGACAAGGGTCGACAGCCAGGGGAGGGGGCCCGGGAGCAGCAGGAAGCCAAGATGTGCGAGCGGCACCAGGAAAAGCTTCACTACTACTGTGAGGATGACGGGAAGCTGCTGTGTGTGATGTGCCGGGAGTCCCGGGAACACCGACCTCACACAGCCGTCCTCCTAGAGAAGGCTGCCCAGCCTCACAGGGTAAGCTCTCTTCACCTCGTGGTGCCTCCTTCCTTGGGGGATGCCTGCCCTGCAGTCCATCCGATGCCTTGGACGGTTCCTTGTAGGCCAAGGATTCAAGCCTGAGTCTACTTTCCTGCCCCAGCCCCAAGCATCCACCTGTCCCCATTGCTTGTCTTCCCACAGGAAAAAATCCTGAACCACCTGACTACCCTCAGGAGAGACAGAGACAAAATTCAGGGCTTCCAGACCAAGGGAGACGCCGATATCCTGGCTGCATTGGTAAGTGAGGCTGGTGGAGAAGGCCTGAGGTGGCGATTTGCTGTGGTGAGCAGGGCCACAAGCGGACTGAGGCTGCATAGGAGAGACTTTAAGGAGGTGATCACTGGTGAGGACACGTGTTGAGAGACCTGGGCTTGAACCCTAGTTCTGCTGGTCTGAGCTGCGTGGCACTGGGCCTGTTTTCTTATCTGATAAGTGACTAGGCTGCCTAGGTATAGCTATAGGTGTCAGCTAAGGCCCCTTCCCATTCTCTGTGGATCAGGCCTTGTCTATCAGGGAGAGTCAAAGTGTAGGGGAGCTGAGGAAGGCCTTGCTTCATTCATCCTCTCAGAGTAGGGAAAGACACTATTCCTGAGAGTGGACGAGAACCATAGGATTTGGGAGGTAGTTGCTGACTCAGTTAAGAACTGAGAGGGGAGATAGAGAGGAGAGCTAAGGGAGGCCTGACAGCTGTGATGACTAGCTCTGTGTTATTAAACCCAAGGCCCAGGACCAATGGTTGGTGGTAGCTATAAAACAAAGGCAGCACATTGTGTGCTTGATTAGAGATGAAGCAGCAGGGAAGAAACTGATAAGGTGGCTCCAGTTTTCTAGAGGTGTATCTGTAGGGGAAGTGGGCAGTGGAGGTCCGCAGAAAGTCATTAGGCACTGAGAGAGGGAGAGAGTAGAGCAGGAGATGACCTGTGTCCAGGATCCTCCAAGGTCCAGCGTGCACAGAGGGGATGGAGGACTCTGGTCAGAGCCCAGGCTGTACTCAGCAGGGAGGCTCAGAGGCAGGAAAGGACATGACCCTAAGCACAGACATTCCACAGTGCCACTGAGGGAACAGCCCTTCAGGGCAGGGACGGGATGCACACAAGTTTTTTATACAGGTTACAGAGGTGCCAAAGAGAGGATTGGTTGAGCTGGAATAGTATTCATCAAGCCAGCTTCCAGGAAGTGGGTCATACAGGTCATACAGAGATTAGTGTCTAGGAGGGAAAAGTGTCGCTTCATGAGTGAGATTCTGCAAAGTTCCTCAAAGGGCCCAGCACAGATTGGTTCATCTAGAACAATAACTTAGGCTTTAATGGCAAAGAGCTGGGTGAATCTGTCAGAGTCAGGATCCAGTCAGGCAGTGGCTGGTGAACTGAACTCGTTCACTTACTGTGTCTGTTTGAGGAGAGGAGGAGGGTGGACCAGCAGTGCTCTAAAACTCCTCCAAGCCCAGACACTACCAGTCACCAACCATTTGCTGCCCTATGAACAGCAGTGGCTCCAACTCATGACAACGCTACGTGTGTCAGAATAGAACTGTGTTCCATAAAGCTCTCAGTGGCTGATCATTCAGAAGGAGACTGCCAGATCTTTCTGTGGTGCCTCCAAGCAGATTAATGAGTTGGGGAGAAGCCTTGTGCACCTCTTATACTGTGCCTGGAGGAATCCTCCACCCGAGGCTGAGCCGGAACCCCATGTCCTCCTACCCCTGCAGAAGAAGCTTCAGGACCAGAGGCAGTGCATCGTGGCCGAGTTTGAGAAGGGCCACCAGTTCCTGAGGCAGCGGGAGCAGCATCTGCTGGAGCAGCTGACGAAGCTGGAGCAAGAGCTTACAGAGGGCAGGGAGAAATACAAGGCCAGGAGTGTCGGGGAGCTCGCCCGGCTGGCGCTGGTCATCTCTGAGCTGGAAGGCAAGACACAACAGCCTGCTGCAGAGTTCATGCAGGTGAGAGACTTCTCTGGAGCTGGGAGTCAGGAGGTCGGAAGGTAGGTGAGTTTGGGAGAATTGCCTCTTCTTGTAAAATGGGAGAACTGTTTTGATATCACTGTCAGAAGTAAGCTTTCTACAATGGAGGAGCAGTTTGTAAAGTAAAAAGTGCTGTCAAAATGGAGATGGCAGTTGGGTGAGGTTTTCTTTGGAACTCTGGAATTATCACCAGAGAAGTGAGATGGAGATCAGACAAGGAACACTTCTTGGAGAAGGTGGCTTTGATGCTAAGAAAGGGGGAGTCCTGGACTGGGTCATTAAGTCGAAATGACACAGGTCATTAAGTATGAAGCCATTTCCTTCCTACTGGAAATGGCTATCTAGTGGACTCCCCAACTTACATGGGTTGGGGTAGCTGGGTCTGTCTGTCAGCAGCAGAACCACCGGTTTCCTCTAAAAATTGCTGTCCTAGCCAACAACAGGGCAGATGGATGGCTAAGAGAGGAGAAAGGGCAAGATATTCCCCCAGTGAGGGTGCCAGCACAGGCCCTGGCCTGTCTCTCTGTGGATGCAGACTCAGAATGAGGGCTAGCAGGGATTTTAGAACTCTTCCAGCCTAGCTCCTCACTGAGCAAGCTACTGAGGTCCAGAGCGAAATTGGCCCATCCCAGGTCGTGGAGCAGGTCAGTATTCTACTTAGAGCTCATGCCCGGGGCTCCTGACTCCAGGTCTTAGTGCTTTTTTCCTTCTGATATTTATTTTGTCTAAAATATTTTTTCTGGCTTCCCTCTTTCCATCAGAAATCTTTTTGTTCCCTTGAATTTCTCTGCCAGACTCTTTGTGGGGTCCCTTGCTACGCCTTCCTTTGTTCTCTTTCTCTTCTCCTTCTCCATCGGGTGTGTAATTATACACAGCACAGAGAGACCTGGGGCTGAGGATGCTGGCGAGGCTGAAATCCAGTAGTGTCTGGCTAGAGGGTGCCTTTTCCTAACCCTCCTGAAGGAGCAGGTAGACCAGCAGAAGCCCTACCTTCCACGGTCTCAGCGCTCTGACTGAAGGTGTCCCGGGACATGGTGGGGAGAGAAAGTGGGCACCTGTTTAAAACCAATGCATAAAATACCGTTGATTTTAGTGTGGGGTTTTATGTGTTTGTTTGGGTTTAATTTTGCCGAAAGGAAACTGAACAGCTAGCTCCTTAATTTTCATTCATACTTTCTCAGCAGTTATTTGTCAATGGACAATGAGGTTGGAATCCAGAATAGGGGCCTAGATCCAAAATCCTGATAGGAAAATACAGACAAGCAGAAGAAGCAGCAGGGCCAAAGATGTAAAACAGAAAAAGATGTAAAATAGAAAAGGAAAGGAAGGCTGGAGGTATCAGGAAGTTGTTAAAGTTGACAGAGAGAGGAGCATCCTAAAGAGACACTGACGTCCTCAATGTAGCCCGTAGCCCTGGACAGCCCTTTCTGCTTTTTCCACTGTTGGTCACTGTCCACACTGTGAAGAAGCTTCGAGAATGCTCTGTTAGTAACCAAGCATATCCCACACCAAGACTGGTGTTACTCACTGCCCCAACCTCTCCCACACTCTGCTCTGATTGCCTGTTTCACAACAGCCCAAGGTGTCTGTGGGGGTGGGGTGGGGGTGGAGCCTTTGGGGCTCTTCTCTGCGCTTTGGGAGAAGGGCCCTCCTGGCAGAGCCAGTTTTCCCCGTGGGCACTCTGGGTCATTGTCTCCCTGACTGCTCACAACTTTCAGCCCTGAGATGTCCTCTTTTTTTCCTACATCGTTAGGGTCTCCTTTTCTAGTGTTCTACAATTTCCATGTGACAGAGCATGCCCACTTGGCTCCCTGCCCTCGCCCCAGCTACTGCCCCAATCTTTGACTCTTTTACTCCAAATTTCTTAGCACAGTTGTTGGCACACATTGCCTCTGCTTGGGCTTACTTGTTTTGTTGACGGACAGGTTCGAGACATTTGTCAGAAACTCACTGCTAAAATCTCTGGGCTGTTGCTTCATAGTGGAGGCCAGGGTGTAGAGCTGACTTCTTGCATTGCCTCCCGTGGAGCCAAGTCCTTCCTGAGACTGAGCTTGTCATCAAGAACTACAATTTGATGATTCCCACCCTCTCAAAGAAGCCACCCTGCTTTCCCAACCTTCTCTCACTCTACTCTTCTTTTTCTTTTCCCCATAAGACTTATCACTTACTAATATAATATAATGTATTTATTATTTTGATTAAGGGGTCCTGGTGGAGTAGTGGGTTAAGCATTGGACCATAAATCAAGGGTTAGTGGCTTGAACCCACTGTAGGAGAAAGATGTGGCAGTCTGTTTCTGTAAAGCTTTATGGCCTTAGAAACCCTATAGGGCAGTTCTACTCGGTCCTACAAGGTCACTCTGATTTGGAATCAGCTGGATGACAGGAGGTTTAGTTTTGTTTTCTGTTTTTATGTTGGTTATTGTCTGCTTTCCTCTGCCAGATTGTTAACTCTGCGAGGGCTGGGATCGGTGTCTCTTGCTCACTGCTTTATCCCAAGTTTCTAGAGCAGTTCTTGGCACATGTTGTTGCTATTAGGTGCCATTGACTTGGTACTGACTCATAGTGACCCTTGGCACATAGAAAGCATTTAATAAATATTGTAAATGAGATAGAGGAAGATAAGATTCATGTTTTATTGTTATGAAGGCTTTAGATTCACCAAGGGAATGTAAGTAGCATCTCACAATTGATCATCTTCCCACTCCAGCCTGTCCGTCTGCTCGTCTTCCCTGTCACACAAGTGGTGTGTGTGTGACTGATGCTCCCTCCTATTCAAGCCAGGATCTTGATTCTCTTGGACCAGTCTGAGCAGTTAGTCTGTCACCAGAAGACACCAGGTGTCTTCTCCTCACTGCCACTGTAGCCTGAGTTCAGACCCCTTGATTTCTCACATGATCTATAGCAACAACCTTCAGACTCGCCTCACCACATTCACAGTGCCTCCCTCAGTCCCTTCTCTGCAGGGCAGCTAACTACTGTACCAGACTCAAAAATACAGTGATTCAAACAAAGCAGAAGCTTCTCTCTTGGTGATAGTCCAGAACTTAGGAATCTAGAGCTGGGAGGGTGACTGTCTAATGAGGTCATCAGGGGGCCAGGTTGCTTCCATTTCATTGTTGTTCTACTAACTCCTAGGGATGTTGTCCTCAATTGTGTCGTCAAAGTTCGGCTCGCTATTACTGTGTCCAAAATTCAGCCAGAAGAAGAGAAAAGAGGAAGTAGAAGGCAATTTTCCTTTTACCATTTTTGGGAAAGGAATTTAGTCACACCTGGTTATGTATATGAAGTCCTGGTGTGGTGCTATGGATTAATACGCTGGACTGCAAGGTCATTTGAATCACAAGGTCAGTGGTTCAAATTCACCAGCCACGCCTCGGAAACCTTCCTTATACTGACTCGACAGCACTTAACCACCAGTTATGTATAGCCAAACGACTCGACAGCACTTAACACCACCAACAGTTATGAACAGATATAAACCTGAGAAATGTGGTTTCTTAGCTGGGTGGTCATCTGCCCAGCTATAACTCCAGGGGCTCTATTACTGAAAGGAAGAAGCACAGAATGAATCCTGAAGAACACTTTAATTGTCTTGGTCACGCGTACAGTAGATCACATCTCTCACTCTCCTATTTGAAACCCTTTGTTGGAGCCCTGGTGGCATAGTGGGTTATGCATTGGGCTGCAAACCACAAGGCCAGCAGTGCAAATCCACCAGCTGCTCCATAGGAAAAAGATGAGACTTTTTGCTCTGGTAAAGATTTGCTGCCTTAGGAGCCCTATACACAGTCACTATGAGTTGCAACAGACTCAACAACACACAAGTGCCAAACCACTTTGACTGTATTTGGAACTAAATATAAACTAGCCACTGCCTGGAGTCCTAGCATGGCGCTACAGGATAATGCACTGGACTGAAAGGTCAGTTTGAACCGCAGAGTGGGCGGTTCAAACTCACCAGCCATTTCTCAGAAACCAGACTCATACAGGGTCGCTAGGAGTTGGAATTGACTTTTAGGCACTTAACAACAACGATGACCACCGCTTAATCTAGTCCTGCGTGATCTGGTTTCTGGCTCCTTCTCCAGGACCTTTCCCACATTGTCTTCTTCCCACTGTTCATTTGACCAGCACCTCATCCTTCAAATCTCAGTGCATCTCCACAGAGAGGTCATATTGTCATTTCCCTCATTCTTCCCACCCCTTGTTTCATTCTGTCACTATGATTAATTTGTTGTTGTTGTTTTAAATCTGATATCTTCACATCTCCATAACGTGGGGGCCACATTTATCTTATCATCCGGTCTCTAATACATTGTATATGTGAATGGTTTGGTTGATTGACATTGATGCTTGTGTTTTTTCTCTTCCAGGATACTAGAGACTTCTTAAACAGGTAAAGGAGCTTCCTTTCCATTAAGCACCTCACTTCTCATTGCCTATCCCCTCCATTGTTTCTTGACCATGACCTATTTGAATTAATGGGGAGTAATAATGGAGCTCTGGTAGCATAGTGGTTATGAATCAGGCTGCGAACCACAAGGTCAGTAGTTTGAAACTACCAGCTGTTCCATGGGAGAAAGAAGAGGCTTTCTGCTCCTGTAAAGATTTATAGCCTCGGAAACCCTGTACAGGGTCGCTCTGAGTTGGAACCAACTCCACGGCACATAACAACAACAACAATAATGACACCAGAGACTCCCTCACTCCATGGTTCATCCTAATACGCTTCCTCATTTCCTTCTGGGAAATAAAGTCACTTCCTTTGAGAACTAGAGATTTGCTCTCCACCTGAGCAAGTTCCCTGTGCAGTCTCAGCTCTTAAGCCCATTAGGGTTGGAACAGAGTGGAGCAGGTAGACAAATGGCGTAGTGGACAGACGTGCCCTGGATGCGGAGTCAGCCAATGGTCTTAAGCTCTGGCTCCGTCTCTTAGCAGTCTTGGGCAGTTCCTTTGGTGTCTCTGAGCCCCCGTTTTCCCCTCTGTTGACAGGGTAATTATACCTTTGTCCCATCCCCTTCACACAGTGGTCATAACTCTGGGTAACAGATTGCCCTGTCTGCCACATCTCAGGTACCCACGCAAGAAGTTCTGGATTGGGAAACCCATCGCCCGGGTAGTTAAAAAAAGAACTGGAGAATTTTCAGATAAGCTTCTCTCTCTGCAGCGAGGCCTGAGAGAATTCCAAGGTGAGGGTTGCGGGGAACCCTGGGATGGGTGTCTGCAATTAGGGTACCAATTTGCGGTGGGTACTTGGGCGCCTGGTTGACTCAGTCTCTGAACTCACACTTTGGAAATCTCCTTGCTATGTTCTCGTTTCTTCCTAAAGTCTTAGGGATGGAGCCCTGTCATGAAATTAATACCCCCCAAGTGAGAAGTGGACTCTCAAGTGTGCTGGGCTTGAGGGTCATTGAGGAGCCCTAGTGGCACAGTGAATTAAGTGTTGGGTTGCTAACTAAAAGGTCAGCAGTTTGAATGTACCACCTGCTTCAAGGAAGAAAGATGGGCACTTAGCTTCCATAAAGATTTACAGCCTGTTCGTTCCCAGGGGGTTGTTGTGAGTCAGTATTGACTCGATGGCGGTGGCTTTTGAGGGATTTTGATTTTGATGGTGGTGGGTTTTGATTGCTCTCCTTTTTTTTCTCCTCTCCCTAGGAAAGTTGCTGAGAGACCTGGAATATAAGACAGGTGAGTGTCCCAGATTTACTTCAAATGCATGCTCTCCCTACAGACATTCTGCTCCCCTCCCTCTCTCCACTCGCTCTCCTCCTTCTCCCCTGACTCCCTCACTGCCCCTAAATAGCCCCTTCTCTATGCAGCAGGGAGAATTTCCCAGCTACAAACCTGAATCCCTTTTCTTGCATTTTCTGACCAACCTGCTGTTGTGCAGTGTGCAGTAGAGGCCTCCAGTTGATAGTCTGACTCCTTTCCTGCCCCATGTTTAGTTGCTGTATCTGCACAGATCTTACCACGCAGTCCTTGCCTGTGACCAAGTTTCTTCTCAGCTGCCTAACCCTGTGGATCTTGTATTGAGAGTAAACAGCAATGGTAACCTAAAGCAAGAAGCCATGTCTGCAGCAGTCCCTCAGCTGTGCATCCTCTCAGCCTGGCCTCCATGCCTCTCGGGGCACATTCATGTAGACCAAGATGTGATAGTGCCTCCTGTATTGTGCAGGGTGGTGGCCCGCCTGCTACGAAAGCCATGGACACCCTACAGCCAGGTGGTGCCCTTCTGAACTACCTGACACCATCTCTTCTTCCCTTGTCCCCACAGTGAGTGTCACTCTGGACCCACAGTCAGCCAGCGGGTACCTGTTGTTATCAGAGGATTGGAAGTGTGTGACCTACAGCAACTTGTACCGAAGTAGCTATTTGTATCCCCAGCAGTTTGACTGTGAACCTGGGGTACTGGGCAGTAAGGGCTTTACCTGGGGCAAGGTCTACTGGGAAGTAGAGGTGGAACGAGAGGGCTGGTCTGAGGATGGAGAGGAGGGGGACGAGGAGGAAGAAGTAGAAGAGGAGGAGGAGGAAGAGGAGGCAGGCTACGGGGATGGATATGATGAATGGGAAACAACAGATGAGGATGAGGAATCGTTGGGGGATGAAGAGGAAGAAGAGGAAGACGAGGAGGAAGAAGCTCTGGAAAGCTGCATGGTGGGGGTGGCCAGAGACTCTGTCAAGAGGAAGGGTGGCCTCTCCCTGAGTCCAGAGGATGGCGTGTGGGCGCTGCGCCTCTCTTCCACGGGCATCTGGGCCAACACTAACCCTGAGGCTGAGCTCTTTCCGGCTCTGCGGCCCCGGAGAGTGGGCATTGCCCTGGATTATGAGGGGGGCACCGTGACTTTCACCAATGCAGAGTCACAAGAACTCATCTACACCTTCACTGCCACCTTCACCCGGCGCGTGGTTCCTTTCCTGTGGCTCAAGTGGCCCGGAACGCGCCTCCTGCTGAGACCGTGAGCCATAATGCCTGCCCCCAATCCCATAGCCTCAGATGCTTCAGTTCTCGGGAATTCCAGGACGCTGTGACCTTGGGGTGGTGGGGACACGGGTGGGGATGGGAGGATGTGTCTGGATATAGCACCTGGAGCAGGGAGAGGAGGGACCCCGTCCTTCCCTTGTGAGGTTTCCGCTGCCAACCCTCCCTATTGCTGTGGCCCTTTGACACTATACTCCGCACTGTTGCTCCATCTGTGCTGCCCCCATCTAGCTCTTCTCAGACCTCCTGTGGGGCACCTGTTTCTCATCACTGCCTTAGGCCCAGCTCTGTACTGTTTGTTGATTAAGTTGCAGAGGCTGTGTCTCACCCGTGGTGGCATTCCCTGCCAGCTGGCCTCGGGGAGAACTTGATTACATGGAAGGCTATTTTCCTGACCTCAAATCTCTCAGACGCTCCCTTGCTCAAATCTCCTCTGCTGCCTGGCTTCCCTAACAGATCTACCCTCACTCCAACTCAGAGTTGAATCCCCCTGAAAGGGCTAACATGAACTGAATGGAACTCCACTGAGGCATCCCGGGCCATGTAGGCTAGCCGGCTGGAATGTCAGTAGAAATCATCTGCTTGTGAGGTCCAGAGTGGAAGCCTGGACTTCTTGAGATGAGAGCTGAGCTTTCAAGTGTTCTGTGACTAAGGAGCTGACTCTCCCCAGATCCATTTTAGGAGGAAGGATCTGGATACGTGTGGCATTGGAGAAACAGTTATAATCATTCTCAATAATGCGTTTTCTCTGGACCGATCCCCTTGGTGGAGGGAGGTTTTTAAAAAGGATCCTGAATGTCTGGCTCTTGAGAAGTCCATCTAAAAACACCAGGGCAGGGCCTTCTCGGTCTTGGAAACTTACCACCTGTCTGATAAATTCCTCCAATGGGGTATTAAGCTTCTGCCAGTGGTCTAACTCAATATCAGATTTCATCTTTCTAGGAGAGGGCCTGGGGTGGGAAGATGAAGTTATGTGGGGATAGAAAAGGAAGGCAGCAGAGGTCTATAGCGAGCCCACTAGCACCTCAGACTAAGGGAAGGATTCATGTGTTTCATTGTCCACAGCCCAACCCAAGTCCCTGGTCTCCTTGGTCCAGGCACCTCCTCATCCTGCCACCCTCATGCCCACAGTTCAGCACACAGGCCCCTGCTCCAGCCATACTGAACTCAGTCTTTGTCCTCACACTTATCCATTCTAGCTTCTCTGCTTTGCCATTCCCTTGCTTAGCCAAGCTTTGACCCCTCCCCTGCCCTAAGAGACTGTTGCCATCAGTGGTGGATCTCTGAACCACCACATTGTCTCGAAGTCGCCCACTTTGTATATATCACACGTTGCCTGAATCCCATGTACATTGATTTCAACAGCTAGTTTTGTAAGCTCCTTGAGGGCAGATACCACATATTTCTCTTGTATTCTCCATGGCACCTAGAGCAGTGCTGGGCAGAGAGTAGGTGCTCAATAAAATCTTGTTGAATGACTGGCATGGGTATATATACTTTATTGTTAGGTGCCATCAAGTTGGCACTGATTCACAGTGACTCTGTGTACAACAGAATTAAACATTACATGTTCCAGGGTCATCCTCACAGTCGTTGCCACATATGAACCCATCGATGCTACCACTGTGCCAGTCCATCTTGCTGGGGGTCTTACTCTTTTTCTCTGACCTGCCACCCTAGCAAACATGATATCCTTCTCCAGTGACTGGTCCCTCCTGACAACATGTCTGAAGTATGAGAGGCAAAGTCTGGCCATCCTGGCCTCCAAGGAGCCCTCTGGTTTTACGTCTTTATACTTTATTTATACTATTTATACTTTATTATAACTCAAATGGCATCCTGGTGTGGTGCTGTAGGATAAACAATGGACCGCAGGTTGGTTTGGAACCGCAAAGTCGGTGGTTCAAACTCATCGGCTCTCCTGGGAAACCTTATGCCAGATTGCTATGAATCTGACTTCACTTGAAGACACATAACAATAACAGCATACCTATAGTTATAATAATCCTACTTAGGTGAGGGTTGTCTTTATTATGATAAATGAGCAGGAGTTGGACTGGACGTTGCTGTTAGGTGCTGTAAAAGTTGGTTCCCACTCATAGTGACCCTATGTACAACAACAAAACAGCCTGGTCTTGCGCCAACCTCAGTTATTACATTGAGCCCATTGCTGTCGCCACTGTGCCAGTCCATCTCGTTGGGGGGCCTTCCTCTTTTATGCTGACCTGTGTGAGAAAAAAACACAGCAAGCTGTGTGAGAAAAAGTGTTTGTTAAAGCCACCCATTATGTTGTTGCTGTTCTTAAGCACTGTTGAGTCAGTTCCAAGGTTTCTGAGGAATGACTGATGAAGTTTGAACCACCGAACTTCTGGTTCAAACCGACTTTGCAGTTCAGTGCTTATCCTACAGTGCCACACCAGGACTCCTTTAGTTATCTAGTGCTGCTATTAAGGAAATACTTCAAGTGTGTGGCTTTAACAAACGAATTGATTTGATTTTCTCACAGATTCAGAGGCTAGAAGTCCAAATACAGGTGCCGGCGTTAGGGGAATTTTTTTTTTCTCTCTGTGCCAGCTCTGGAGGTAGGTCCTTGTCTCTTTTGAGCTTCCGTTTGGGCAGTTTTCATGGGGGTTGGCATCCCTCTTTAGCCATCTCTGCTTCTTTAATCTCTTATATCTCAAAAGATGGATTTGAGGCTTTGGAAGACTCCATGGCACTTAGCAACAATAGCAAATTTGGGGAGACAGTTAAAATCTATGCCAGTATGTTTGAAAATACAAGTCAGTGCAATGGAAAATTATGATATTAAGAAAAAAGATCTCTTTGCTGAAATGATTGTTGGGACTAAGAGGAAGCAGAGTCTAGGGAAGAGACTTCTATGGTGAGAGATGATGGTGTAAGATGTGGTAAGAGAGACAATGGTGGTAATAAGAGAGATGGAAAGAAATGAACAATTTTGGAATAGATTTTGAGAGCAGAGTTATTAAAAGGACTTGCTGAATAGATGAGAGGTGGTTAGGAAAAGAAAAATCATGAATAATTTGTAGATTTTGGGCTTGATTAAGAGGACAGTTGAATGTTGAGGATGACGGAAGTAAGTTAGGGAGCAGGTGTGGTAGAAGTGAAGAGTTCGATTTTACTCAGGTTTGAGAATTTGATTGGACATCTCTTATTTCTCAAAAATAATGCACATACATGTTTTTTGCAAACAGAGCAGCTCCCTCATATGTTAGCTTTCTGTGCATGCTACATGCATTTTGCGTATGTGGGCAGTATTTATGTGGGTGTGTCGCATGCAAAAATATGATAAATGGGTAATGCAAGCAGATAGTTGGCTGTAGGAGGGCAGGGATGAGGCTAGAATTTGGTAGAAATTTATAGATGCCATTTAAAGCCATGAGTTGAGGCAAATCAAAACTAGAATGGCATCCATTCTGATCCTTAGGGCACTGCAACCTCTAGGGGCCATGAAGAGGAGGACCTAACAAACTGAAGAACCTTTAGAGCTGTAACTAAGCTTAGAGCTATAACTAAGCTCTCTCCAGGTTCCAACATTGCTCTCCCCCATAGATCTCAGAACTGACGATGATTATAGCTATTAACTCTGGTAGTGTAGTGGTTACTAATTGGGCTGCAAACCGCAAGGTCAGCAGTTCGAAAATACCAGCTGTTCCACGGGAGAAAGATAAGGCGTTCTGCTCCCAGAAAGATTTACAGCCTTGGAAACCCTGTATAGGGTCGTTATGAGTCGGAACCAACTCCATGGCACATAACAACAACAACAATATGATGGCTAGGAGCCCTGGTGTGGTGCTGTGGGTTAATGTGCTGGAAAGCAAAGCCGGTTTGAACTGCAAGGTTGGTGGTTCAACCTCACCTGCCACTCCTTGGAAACCCTACACAGGGTTGCTGTGGGTCAGAACTGACTCTACAGCACTTAACGACAACAACACTATGATGGCTGAGTCCTGATGTGGCGCTGTGGGTTAATGCGCTGGACTACAAGGTCAGTTTGAACTGCAAGGTTGGAGGTTCCAGCTCACCAGCCACTCTTTGGAAACCTTATTCAGTCGAACTGAATGGCTGGAGTCCTGGTGTGGTGCTGTGGATTAATGCAGTGGACTATGAAGATGTGTGCAAATTGTGGATGGAAAACCAGTTTCCTGTGGAAGTCATAAAAAAAGGTCTTTAAAAAGCGGGCTGAATGATGAGAGATTGGGATAGATCTATTTCTTTCATCTCAATATTTATACTTTTTATTTATCTTTTATTGTTTGTGTTTTCAAAGTTATTTGTATAAAGTTCTTCACAATGTAGTTTTTTGTCTTGTCACTTAAAATATTTATTTGTGATTTTTCTTCCTCTTGATCATTGATGGTGACGGTTTGCTATTTTAGTAGTCTTTTCAAATAACAAAATTTCAATGTTCAACATTTTTATTATTTCTCCCATTTTCACCTAGTTTATTTTTGCTCTTATTTCACTTCCCTCTTACTTTCTTTACGTTTGTTCTAGTGCCTTTTTTTTTTTTTCCC
>NW_006408851.1:2382024-2383091 GCF_000296735.1 Chrysochloris asiatica
ACAATATGATGGTTGGAGTCCTGGTGTAGCACTGTGGGTTAATGCACTGGGCTGCAAAGTTGGTGTGAACTGAAAGGTTGGCTGTTCAAGCTCACCAACTGCTCCTCGGAAACCCTATACAGGGTCACTATGGGTCAAAATTGATTCAAAGGAACTTATTAACAAGAACAATATGATAGTTGTAACTGCAGCTGCATTGGCTGGGCCAGATCAAATGATTTCGTGGGACTTAATATGACCTGCGGGCTGGACCTTCACCCCTGGACTAGACGATTTCCTATAGAATAGAATAAGTTGGGAGTGAAGGTGTGTGACTCTTGAGACTAAGTCATAAAAAGGCATTGGGACTTCCTCTTCTCTCTTTCCCTCTCCCCTTTTCTCCTCCTTCACACTCTTCCCTTTCTCTCCATTTGCTGCTGGGGAAGCCAGCTGCAATGCTTCAAGGATTCTCAGACACCCCTTTGGAGAGGCCCAGCTGAGAGAGAACTAAGGCCCTCAGTCCAAAGCACACGAAGAACTGAAGCTTGCCAACAACCACGTCAGCTTGGAAGTGAATCCTTTAGCTTAGAAAACTGCAGCCTTGATGGTGCTGTGGTTAAGCGCTTGGCTGCTAACCAAAGGATTGGCTGGTTTGGGAGGAAGATGTGGCAATCTGCTTCTATAAAGATTACAAACTTAGAGACCCTATAGGACAGTAAAGGGATGCTATGAGAATAAACTCCATGGCAATGGGTTTGGTTTGGTTTCTACCTTAACCACAACCTCAGAGACACCTTGGGCCAGAAACATTCAGCTAAATTGTTTATGGATCCCCTACTCACAAAGAACTGTGGGTGATAAATATTTGTTGTCTTAAGCTGCTAAGTTTTGGGATAGTTTTTTTTATTATTGTCAAGTGGTGTTCCGACTCAGTGTATAGGGTTTCTGAGGAGTGGCTGTTGAGTTTGAACTACTGACCTTGTAGTTCAGGCCAAACTTGTGGTCCAGTGCTTGTTCTACAGTGCCATACCTGGACTCCAGTATTCTTTGTGGTTGTTAAATGCTGTCCTGTTGGTTCTGATTCATAG
>NW_006408851.1:2383646-2424584 GCF_000296735.1 Chrysochloris asiatica
TTATAACTAAAATACTTCAGCTGTTTTAGTTGTATCAGACACTTGATGTTTTCATTACCTTTCAGTTACAATACTTAAAATTTTTAAGTTACGAATTCATCTTTAATCCATAATTTAAAAGTGTGTTTTTATGTTTTCTAAAACCACCAAAAATTCCAAGCCTATTGTTGTTGAGTTGATTCTGACTCGTGGTGACCACGTGTGTGAGAGTAGAACCACTCACTAGGGTTTTCTTGGTTGTAATCTTGGTGACTATTTTATGTGTCAGCCTGCCCCGTTGGGTTTTCTTGGTTGTAATACTGAGGCAGATAGCCAGCTCTTCTTTCCACGGTGCCACTGGGTGGGTTTGAACCGCTGACTTTTAATTTGTTGTTGTTGTTAGGTGCCATCGGGTCAGTGCTGACTCATAGTGACCCTATGTATAACAGAACAAAAAACTGCCCAGTCCTGGGCCAACCTCACAATTGTTGCCACGCTTGAGCCAATTGATGCTGCCATCTTTGTTGTTATGTGCCTTTGAGTCAGTTCCGATTCATAGTGACCCTGTATAGTGTTTCAAGGAGTGGTTGACCTTGAGGTTCAAACCTACCTCAAGGTTGAGTGCTTACCCAACGGCGCCACACCAGGGTCCAAATCCTTTGGACCACCCAGACTTTAAAAATTATCTTTATTTCTAATTCTATTATACTGATCAGAAAGCATCAGCTGCGTGAGTGACCAGATGATAATCACTCATCCATTGTTTAAAGAACAAGACTCTGCCATAATCTTGATGTCAGTATGCTATCAAGGGTGGAGGGAGAGGTAATTTTCTTTCTCTCTCTCTTTTTTTTTTTTAAACTTTTTATTGTAAATTGAGTGATGATTTACAGACAAGTTCATTAGTTCTACATTCAACAACTCATACAGTTTGTTTCATTTCGGTGACTGCAGTCCCCACCATGTAGTAACAGTTTACCCCACTTCCTCCCTGTGTTTCCTGTCGGGGACTGGCCTCGACAGGGAAGTTTGGTTCACGAAGTAGGGAGATCTGGCGGCGAAAGAGATAAAGAAAGAATATACACACAGACGCGACGAGATAGACAAAGAGACACCCCAAAAGTAGAGTGGATGCAAGACTGGCGGGGAGACCCTGGACTGCAGGCATCATAACCCTGCAGGCAGTAATGCACGCAGGTTTCGTTCAGGGAGGGATTTTACACAAAGGAAGAAGGGGATTATTAAGACAGGGTACAGAAATGAAATGTGATTAATTGTTCAAAACAGGACACAATGATTTACAGGAACAAATTCTAAAATATACATCTCAAATTGTCTTAATAATCTAACATCCTTAATTTTCCAAAATTGAAGCAAATTGTTATAAATTACTTTTTAGGTTCAAATCCTAAGGCAGCGACTCGACTCGAGGTTTCTCAAGGCTAATTAACATACCTATAGCACTTAATCTCTAATGGGTAAAGGTGAGAAAAGGATTCAAAAGATCTGGAAGGAGTCCAGCTGTTTCAGCTATCTGGCTTAAGCCTTCAGGAGGAAGAGGGACACCTCGGGAGGATTAGAAGGGCTGACACTATTATTCCTTGAACAATACTCTGGAATTCGCCAATCTACTTTGAGTGAATTCCTTGGGCAGATTGTCTCCAGAGCCTCCCAGCAAACTTGCCTTCGGAACTTTTACGGCCTCGGCTTTAGGAGGGGTTTTTATATTAATATTGTACATGGATACTAAGAGCTCATGTATTAAGTTAATATCAAACATAACTGAATAATTTGATAAAGAACAGTTTGGACATGCTTGCCAGGTGGCCAGAGTTTGTTCCTCAGAGAGATTTATTCCCAGAACCCTATGCACTGCCAACACAGTGGAGACATTAAGAGAGGCACATAAACTATTTTCTCAGAAGCTACAAGTACTGGAGTTAGAAGCATAGAATGAAGAAGAAGACCAAAAAAAATTTTACAGAGGTAGCCCAACAGTGAACCTGAGATGTCAGGAGGTCACTTCCTTGGCCCTCAGGGTCCCTGGCTGGCAATCCTGAATGGAGCCTCCGTGTTGGATTTTCGTCCATGACACAGGGCCTCAACATCTCAGTGATTTGCGGTCCCCAACAGATTCCCATTTCCATTCCATCCTCCTTTCCATCCCTTTTCAACTTTGTCCTTAGGTAAGTGTTGCTCTTTTGATTTTTGAATGCTTGATCATGGTGAGCAGACCTTACTAGTGTTGTTGTCCACCTCCCATGTATGTATCTCCTGCATGGCTGAAAATTGGGCCACAGGGTGGGTTCCTTTCCAAACCTGCTGAGAGTTCATGGCCATAGTTTTGCATTCCTTCAGTATCTTTCTGACATTTTCTGCCACTCTATCTGGAACCTTCTGATGTGATCCCTTTCAGAGCACTTGGTAGTTGTAGCCAGGCACTATCTAGTTCTGGCCTCAGAGACATGGAGACTAATGTTCACGTGTTCCATTAGTCCATTGGGCTAACTGATTCCAAGCATCTTCAATTCTCATCACTCTTCTTTCTTCTGCATGTGGAGAGACCAATAGCTTCACCTTAGATGGCTGCATATGAGCTTTTAAGATCCCAGGTGTTACCTACCAAAGTAGGATGTAGAACATTGTCTTTGTGGACTATGTTATATCATTTGACCATGGTGTCCCTTGAAACTATGGTCCTGAGCCCCCAGACCCAGCAACTCATTGCCTTAAGATGTTTGGTAATATCTAAGAAGTTTTCATTGTTTTGCCTACTGCATGCTCCACCATATTCATAGGTGTGTTTTAAGCAAAGGTGCACAAATATTCTCTTTCAAACCCTTATATATATGTGTGTGTATACTCCCACTCTTCCTCCCATACCCATTCAGTCTGTGTATCTGAATGTATGTATCTCCCCACAAACACTGTTGTTTAAGGTTGTGTATATAACACTATTTGCCTCTTATTTCCTTTAGCCCTTGAGAGAGTAATTTTCAAAGTTCTTCTGATGAGTAAAGTAATCTCACAAGCATTTATACATTTAGAAAACAAATACTTAGTCTGTTGTTATTATTATAAGGAGCACTGGTGGCACAGTGGTTAAAGTGCTAGACTGCTAACCAAAAGGATAACAATTTGAATCCACCAGCTGCTCTGTGAGAGAAAGATGTGGCAATCTGCTTCTGTAAAAATTACAGCCTTGTAAACTATGGGAACAGTTCTACTCTTTCAACTCCAAGGTAATGTGTATTAATACAGATAAAAAATATTATCACCAGAGCAATTGTTATCAAGTAAGAAAATAATTGAATAAAGCAAACACTTTAAAGATTAAATGTAAGAAATGAAAGTACCATGGACTTCCAAAAGAACAAACATCTGTTTTGGAAGCAAGTGCAGCCTTGGAAACAAGGATGTCTAGACTTTGTCTCACATACTCTGCATATGTTATCAGGAGGGACTCTCCCCTGGAAAAGGACATCATGCTTGGCAAAGTAGAGGATCAGCAAAAGAGAGGAAGTTCCTCCAATGAGATGGATTGACACAGTGACCACAATAGACTCAAATATGACAACAATTGTGAGCATGGCTCAGGACCAGACAGTGTTTCGTTTTGTTGCACATAAGGTCACTATGAGTCAGAATAGACTCCATGATACCTAACAACAGCAACAGAACATAGTTATAAAATCTTTTGTTAATGATAAAATTTGTAAGACTACTTTGATGGTAACAGAAAACAACAGGGTGGTCATAGTTAAAAATCATCACACAATTCTGTACACAGAACTATGATGCTCTTAGCTGGACACCTTACCTGAATAAGCAGGAAGAAAGCATCCGGTTTCACCAGCAGTTGTACATTAGGAGAGCCAACTCTCCCAAGACTAAGCACTAGAATTCTGTTGGGTAGCAGAGGGAGAAAAGAGCAGGCTGAGAATCTTAAAAATGTACACAAGGAAGAAGAAAATGGAAGACACTGTTAAACAAGCAGAATATTAGATATGCAATGTATTGCATTGATGGTAATATTGATTCTTTTGCTTTTATTCCTAAATCTTAGTCATTTCCCCCCTAAGTGTTCCTGATTGCTCAAAAGACTATCAAGTTCACAGTTTAAGTTCAGAGTTCTCTCTCTATATCTATTCCCACTAGATGAATTTCATTTTGTTATTCAAATATGCTATATCTTTCTTAGAATCAACTCAATCAATGGTAACTGGTATTGGTTTCTCATCCCAAGGTCATAAAGACACTCTTCTGTATTACTTTAGAAAAGTTTTAGTTTTTCCTTCAAAAACCAGCCTATCTGAAAATGATTCTTGTGCATTCCTTCTTTTACTGTGCCCTCAATTATTCACTATTTTTATTGTTGTTCTATAGAGCTAATGCTTCTTCATAGTTACTCGTATGTTTATCAGTTTCTTTGCTTATCACTGCTTCTTGCATCCCAATCCTTCCTTTTAAGTTTAAGGACGGATCTTCTGCTGGAAATATCTACTTAGTAGGTTTCTCAGCAAAGGTGTGCAGTAAACGATCTTTTTTCTCTGTGAATTTCATTTCATCCTCTTTCTGGAGCTATAGCTTAGCTGAGGATAGAAATTTAGTTATGTTTTTAGAAATATGAAGAGACTATTCCAGCACCAACTACTGATTCTGTTTAGGCGTCTGCTGATTGATTGTCCATTGCTTATTTGAAGGTAATCTGTCTTTTTCCTCTGATGGTTTTTCAGACTTTACTCTTTGTCTTTCTTTTCATTAGTTTATCTATAATGTGTCTAGGAGTAGATTTATCATTGTTTATCCTACTCAGGACTTCGATTTCTTCAATCTATAGATGGTGTCTTTCATCAGTTCTAGAAAATTCAGTGAATAATTCTTAAGATATTGCTTCTCCCAATGTTCCCTCTTTTTTTCACCCCAAATTCATAATTTTTTTGAGCTTCACATTCCATTCTTAATATCTCTTACATTCCCCATATTTTCCATCTTTTTATCTCTCTGTGCTACATTTTGGCTCATTTCCTCAGAGTTCATAAACTCTCTGCACCTGCAATTAATCTATTGCTTAACCAAAGACTATGTTCGTTCATCATATTTTTAGTCTAAACATTCTACTTATTTTTTTAAATTTGCTTATTTCCCATCAGGTTTTGGGATTTAAAAATTTCTAATCCTTTGAACATTGTTAAATTAGAATTTTGAACTGCTGGCATGTGGCAGTCAGAAAAAAAACAACAAAAAAACTATCTACGACACTAGGTCAGGCACTGCTTTTCAGAAGGATCGTTAGGAAGATTGTTATTGTTAAGTGCCCTTGAGTCAGTTTTGACTCATAGTGACCCTATATAGGGTTTCTTAGGAGTGACTGGTGGGTTTGAACTGCTGATCTTGTGGTTTGCTGTTCAGTGCTTATCCTACAGCTTTAATAGAAATGAAAGTTCCTCTATTGCTTTCTGTGTCGCTGGATGGTTTCCTCCCAATCTATCTATCCTTTTTCTAAGGAGCTCTGGTAGTGTAGTGGTAACGGAGTCTGGCTGCTAACCTCCAGGTCAGCAGTTCGAAACTACCAGCTGTTCTGCTGGAGAAAGATGAGGCTTTCTGCTCCTGTAAAGATTTACAGCCTCAGAAATCCTGTACAGGGTCTATGTGAGTCGGAATTGACTCCACAGCATGCAGCTACCAGCCACCAGCCTTTTACTGGAGTCCCTGGATAGTGCAAACAATTAATAGAAAGGTTGAAAGTTGGAGTCCACCCAGAAGCACTTGGAAGAAAGACCGAGTGATGTATTTCTGAAAAATCAGCCACTGAAAACCCTATGGTACACAGTCCTACTCTGGCACACATGGGACTCAGAAATGACTCCATAGGAACTGCTTTGGTTTTTGGATCCTTTCTCTGAATCCAGGTTCTGAATTTGTGTCCAGGTCTCAGATGTCACTTCCTCTCTTTTATTGGTTCAAGGCTTCATCAAGTAACTTTTCAAGGATGTAAAATCTAATTCCTAAGGCCTGGGTCTGAAGCAAAGTAGGTATACATTCTAGTTGCTGCAGCCTCAACTCTCACAGCCACTCATGATTTTCAGCACTTTGCCACAAGGTCAGCAGTTCAAACCCACTAGTTTTTCCTTGGAAACCCTATACAGAATTGCTGTAAGTTGGAACCTACACATAACAACAACAATATATATATATATATTATATAACATATATAATATATTGTTATATATTATATAACATATGATTATATATATATATATATATAATATAATTGGTATTGGCCTGGTACTATACCTGAGTTCCCTGGCAGAAGCAATACATGGAATGCCCTCAGAAAACTCTGCTGAAAATGAGCTCAAAATAATTAAATAAAAGCATATGAAACTCATACACCAGTAGACACTAACTAGAGGCGTATGACCCCCAGAATTTCAGTGATAGAACTAAAAAAGATGAAAACCATGGGGTCTAAAAACAGGACATTGTTAAGTGCCTGGATCTGGTCATCCCTGAGGCTTTTCCCAACTTCAAGATCTTAAATTGTCCTTGTCATCATCATCATCATCATTGTTGAGTGCTTACACGGTGCCAGGCAATGTGCCAAACAGTTTCACATGCAACATCTCATTTACTTCTTGCAACAATCCTAAGGTAGGTACTATTCTACCTTAAGTTCTACCTATAAGTTCCCATTTTTCAAATCGGTGGCCTAGGATCTCAGGGAAATTAAACAACTTTCCCTAAGATTACACAGGAGGTGACCTGGTGGTACAGTGGTTAAGTGCTGGGCTGCTAACTTAAAAATTAATGGCTCAAACCCACTAGCTACTCCAAGGAAGAAAGATTACAGCAATTTGAGTTGGAATTGACTCAATGGCAGTGGGTTTGGTTTGGGGTTTTAAGTTCATGTAGATAAAAGCATGAACCAGGATTTGATCCAGTAAGCACTTGACCACAAGGTTGCTGGTTCAAATTCACCAGCCGCTCCTTGGAAACCCTATACAGGGTCTCTATGTGTTGGAACCAACTTGATGGCACTTAGCAACTTCCTGTTTTTAGAGCGTATGGTTTTTACTCCTGAGCACAAAAGTATGACACCATCATTTCCCCAAAAGGCCTGAAAGAAAGTATGTGGAATTGGTCCCCATCCGATGAGAAATAAGGTGATACCTAGTGGGTGGTGCTCCTCAGAAACCCTATACAGGGTTGCTATGAGTTGTAACTGACTCCACAGCACTTAACAGCAGCATTGGGTGATGGGCAGCCCTTTGAGGATGGTGTTAAGTCACAGGTCTCAGAACTAGAAGGGATCCTAGATGTTCTTCAGGTCCTGGGCAGATGGAAGATTTTCCCAAAGTCAAACTCACTGGCAGAATCAAGATCACAAAGAAGGCTTCCCATCCCAAGGGCTGGACACCTGGACTTGTTTGTATTTGCTATTCTGCATAGTTGTTAGGGCCACTCACCCAGTTTCAGAATTCCTCTACAAAGAGACCTCTGTTAGGAGATAATGCTGGTGGCAATGACTTTCTTGTCATCACGAGGATAATTAGCTCTTGTGTCTTCTAATTGTGGTGGTAGGGAATTTACAATGATAATATGCACTGGATTGTTGTTGTTAAGTGCCTTCAAGTCAGTCTGACTCAGGAACCTGGTATAGGGTTTTCCATGGAGCAGCTGGTGGGTTTGAACTTCTGACCTTGTGGTTCAAACTGACCTTGTGGTGCACTGCTTTATCCCACAGCGCCACTGAATAGAGTCCCATAATTCTAAATTAATGATGATGCACACACAATTCTTATTAGTTTTCAATAATTCTGTGGATTTGAATTTTTTTTTTTTTTTAATTCCCTACTCGGATTCCTCACTCCTTGCCCATCTCCCCACCATCCAAACTGACAATAAAGTCACATTTCTCTTCAGATTCTGGGGACACCCCGTTCTAGAGATGCAGGGAAAGTTGTGAACAGTTGCCATCCCTGGCTCTGTTTTATTACTCCTCCTGCCTAGAGCTCAGGCAGGGGGATAGATCAGATGGCCAGGGGAAGGGAAGAGGATGGGAGGATTTGCTCAGAATCACTTGTCCATGCCAACTTTGATCTACTGCTCTTATTCAAACCTTGGAGCTTCAATTTGCTTTCCTCAGCACAAATTCTTTCTTAGGAGGAGCCTCCGAGCTTTTCTTCCTTCATCCATGAGTATGAGCTCTTCTTCCTCAGTTATCCTTGTCCTAGAGCGCTGGACTGGACTTATCCCAAGTGCTAGCCTTTGACCACAGAGTTCTCAATTACATATGATAAAAAGAATGGCTATGTGAGGATTTCCCTGTCCTTAAATAGTTTCCATTTAGTGTATACGCACTAAGTGATTTAATTATGACTCTGCAGAGCAGTCCTGCTAGACATTTATCACTGATAAACGTCATAGTTTCCTCAGAGAATTTGACCCAACTCCATTAGCATGGCCAAATGCCAACAGTAAGTGCTGATGAAATGCCAAGTACTGTGCCAAGTCCGATACATAGGCTACCTACATTAATCCTTTTGATTCTTATAATAATCCAATAGGGCAGCTACTTTTACTTGCATTTTTACATAAGGATATAAGATTCAGAGGCATTAAGTAATTTACCTCTGGCAGAGCTGGAGTTCAAACTGTCTTGACCAATCCAAAGGACTGTGAAATGTACCAGGTTCCTCTGGCCACAACAGATCAACCCAGGTAGAAAAACATCAAGGATCATTCAGACTTTGACCTGGCATGAAAGGAAGTACTGAGTCAGTTACAGTAGGGGAATTTGTGTAATTTGTAAGTCCATAGTAGGAGTTGAAGAGTAGCCCAGGTTCAGTAGCACTGGCATCCAATGGTAGCATTTTAGAAATGCAAAGTATTACCACCTCCCCATACCTTCTGAAATCAGAATCTGCATTTTGATAAGACCCGACATGACTTCTAAGCACATTAAAGTTTGTGAAGCACTGATGTAGATATTGGCAGCACAGCCAAGAAGGTCCTGGATTAGTAGAAGTTAAAACCAACAAAAAGTCTTTCACAGTCTAGCAGAGAATTATTAAGAAATGATGATACATCATAATCACGTAGAGTTTATCACAGGAAGGCAAAAATCTGACAATACTGTAGATGTACACTGTAGAATACTATTCGACAGTTAGAAATTATAAACTAGATATGTTGTTGTTAAGTACCATGGAGTTGGTTCCAACTCATATCAATACTGTATAGGGTTTCCTAGGCTTTAAATCTTTTGTGGAAGTACAAAGCCTTATCATTCTCCCCTGGAGTGACTGGTGGGCTTGAACCACTGACCTTGTGGTTCACTATCCAGAGCTTATCCTGTGGAGTCCTCATGCTACCTAAACTATACATACACACACACGTAGGGCAATATGACTAGCTCTTAAAACCATGGTGGTAGGTGTTTTTTAAAGAAAGTAAGAAACAGACTCTGTACTATTTATATATTCAAGGATCCCTATGTATGTAAGGACAGATGACAAACATTAAAGAGTAGTCTTGGAGGTGAGGGGAAAAAGGGAGGGGGAATGGGAACGAGAAAACACAACAACATGGTTATCCTTAGATTCTCCAGCTGGGCCACCATATGGATTGTTTCTCCTGACTTTTCATTCAGGCAACTCCCAGATTTCATGCTTGGGTTTTGATTTTTCCCAAACCTTCCTCTTAGGTTCTAAATTATACAGGCCATTTTAATTTTGGCTTAGAGCCTCCAAATATGCATATTAACACCCCCAAGTTATTTACTAGTTGCCCTCCATTTGATTCAGGGAGCCAGAATGGAGTTGTGCTCCATAAGGTTTTCAATGACTTTTTTTTTTTTTTTTCCAAGTAGAATACCTGACCTTTTTTCCAAGGTGTCTTTGGGAAGACTTGAAAGAGCACCTTAAAATTGTTATTAAGTGCTCTCAAGTCAGTTCTGACTCATCGTGACCCTGTGTACAACAGAATGAAACACTGCCTTGTCCTGTGCCATCTCACAACTGTTGCTATGCTTTAGCCCTTTGCTGCTGCCACTGTGTTCATCCAGCTCATTGGGATTCGTTCTCTTTTTTGCTGACCTTCCACTCTACCAGGCAAAATGTCCTCCAGGAACTGGTCTCTTCTGATAATATGTCCTAAATATGAGAGGTGAAGTCTCACCATTATTACTTCTAAGGAGCGTTCTGGCTGTTCTTCCAAGACAGATTTCTTTGTTCTGGCGCTCCATGCTACTTTCAATGTTCTCCAACACCAGAGCTCAAATGTATCAATTCTATGGTCTTCTTTATTCACTGTCCAGCTTTCACATAAATGTTGTTGTTGTTAAGCGCTTTTGACCCATAGCGACCCTGTATAGGGTTTCCGAGGAGCAGCTGGTGAGCTTGCACCACCGACCTTGTAGTTCAAACAGCTTTTGCAGTCTGGTGCATTAACCCACAGCGCCACATGAGTACTTCACATTAGGCTACTGAAAATACCCTGGCTTTGGCAGGGCACACCGTAGTACTCAAACTGACTTTTTTGCTCTTGAACACTTTAAAGAGATCTTGTGCATTAAATTTGCCTAATGCAATATGTCGTTTGATTTCTTGACTGCTGATTCCATTAGTGTTGGTTGTAGATGCAAGCAAAATGAAATCTTTACAACTTCAATCTTTTCTCTTTTTATCACGATGTTATTTATTGATCCAGTGATGATGATTTTTGTTTTCTTTATATTGTGGGGCAATCCATGCTAAAGGCTGTGGTCTTTTATCTGCATCTGCATTTTAAATCCTCTTCGCTTTCAGCAAGCAAGGCTGTATATATCATCTGCATATCACAGGTTGTTAGTGAGTCTTCCTCTAATCTTGATGCCATGTTTGTCTTCATGTAACCCACTTTCTCAGATTATTTGCTTATCATATGGATTGAATAAGTATGGTGAAAGAATACAGTCCTGGCACACACCTTTCCTGATTTTAAACCATTCAGTAGCCCCTTGTTCTGTTGTACTGGCTGCGTCTTGGTCTACGTACAGGTTCCTCATGAGCACAATCAAGTGTTCTGGAATACCCATTCATTCCAGTTTTATCCATAGCTTGTCAAATGATCCACATAGTCAAAAGCCTTTGCATAGTCAGTAAAGCACAAGTAAACATCTTTCTGGTATTCTCTGCTTTCAGCCAAGATTCATCCGATGTCAGCAATGATATTCCTAGTTCCATGCCCTCTTCTGAATCTGGCTTGAGTTTCTGGCAGTTTTCTGTTGATGTTCTGTTGCAGCCATTTTTGAATTGTCTTCAGCAAAATTTTTACTTGCATTTGATATTAATGACATTGCTCAATGATTTCTGCATTCTGTTGGGCCAACTCTCTTTGGAATGGGCAAAAATATGGACTCTTCCAATCGGCTGGCCAGGTAGCTGTTGTCCAGATTTCTTGAAATAGATGAGTGCCTGTAGTCCTGCATCAGTTTATTGAAATACATCAATTTCTATTCCATCAATTCCTGGACGCTTGTTTTTTCCCCAGTACATTCATTGCAGCTTGGACTTCTTCCTTCATTAGTTCTTGATCATGTGCTACTTCTTAAAATGGTTGAACATCAACCATTTCTTTTTGGTATAGTGACTCTGTATACCTTCCATCTTTTTTGATGCTTTCTGCATCATTCAATATTTTACTCATGGAATCCTTCAATATTGCAAGTCGAGGTCAGAATTGTTGCTTCAGTTTTTCCATCTTGAGAAATGCTGCACATGTTCTTCCCTTTTGGTTTCCTAATTCCAGGTCTTTGCACATTTCGTTATATTACTTGGTTTTGTCTTCTCCAGCTGCCCTTTGAAATTTTCTGTTCAGTTCTTTGACTTCCTTATTTTTTCCCTTTGCGTTAGCATCTCTACATTGTAGAGGAAGTTTCAGTTTCTTTTTACATCTATGTTGGTCTTTTCTTTCGAGCCTATCTTTTTAATGACCATTTGCTTTCTTCCTTTATGATGTTTTTGATGTTGTTTCACAGTTCTTCTCGTCTTCGGTCATTAGTGTGTAATCCAGCAACTGTATTCTTGAGATAGTCTCTAAATTCAGATAGGATATATTCAAGGTCATGTTTTGGCTCTCATGGACATGTTTTAATTTTAGCTTCAGCCTGGATTTCCATGTGAGCAATTGATGGTCTATTTCACAATTGGCCCCTGGCCTTGTTCTGGTTGATGATATTCAGTTTTTCCACAAAAATAGTCAGTTTTATTTCTGTGTATTCCATCTGGTGAGGTCCGTGTGTATAATCATTGTTTATGTTGTTTAAAAAAGTATTTGCATTGGTCTTGTAAAATTCTGTCATGTGATCACCAGCATCATTTCTATCACCAAGTTGAAAGTATTTTTCAACTACTGATCCTTCCTCTTTGTTTCCAACCTTCTCATTCCTACCGTGTAATGATCAATAGATCTTTATTGCATGTTTGAACAATATCAGACCAAAAATTGGTAGAATTCTTCAGTTTCATTATCACTGACGTTAGTGGTTGGTGTGTAATTTTGAATAACAGTGCTATTAGCTGGTCTTCCTTGTGGAGGTGGTGGAGGTGGCTGTGTGCCACTGAGTCTGTTCTGACTCATAGCAACCCTGTATAGGGTTTCTGGGGCTTTAAATATTAACAGGAGCAGAAAGGCTTATCTTTCTTCCAAGGCACAATTCACAGATTTGAACTTCTGACCTTGCAGTTAGCAGGCCAGTGTGTAGTCCACGACACTACCAGAGTTCCTTGGTCTTCCTTATAAGCATGTGGATATTATCCCATCACAGACATCATTGTATTTCAAGGTAGATCTTGAAATGTTCTCTTTGATGGTGAATGCAACACCATTCCTCTTGAACTTGTCATTGCTAGCATATTAAACCGTATGCAACTGTCAGATTAAAAATGGCCAATACCACCAGTACATTCCTGCTCACTAATGACTTAGGGTGCTGATATTTATGTGTTCCATCTCATTTTTAACAATTTACAACTTTCATAGTTTTTGAACATTCCATGTCCTGAATGTTAGTGGATATTTTAAGCTGTTTCTCTTTATTTTGAGTTGTGCCACACCAACAAATGAAGGTCCTGAAAGCTTTACTCCATTTGCTCATCAAGGGTAACTGTCCTTTGAGGAGGCAGCCCTTCCCCAGTCATATTTTCAGTGCCTTCAATCTGAGTGGCTAATCTTCCGGCACTATATCTGAAAAGATACCACACTGTTCATAAGGTTTTCAGCAGCTAAACATTCATAAGTAGTCGGCCTCTCCTTTTTCCTAGTCTGTCTTAGTCTAGAAGGTCCACTGAAACCTCTCCACTATGGGTGACCCTGTTGGTATTTAAAATGCCGGTGCCATAGCTTCTAGAATCATAGCAACATGTAAGCCACCACAGTATGACAAACTGACAGATGAGTTGTGGACCCTAAAATTAAAAGCATTGTTGTCGCTTTTTGTTTGTTTGGTTAGTTGTTTGTTTCTACTTCATACTCAAAGAAAACAGTTTAGCCTGTTTCTAGTGTCATGCTTAGTAAATGAAACAAAACCCCATCAGAATCTGTCTGTTTAGATGCTTGGTGGAAAAGACTGAATTAGTGTTGTTGTTAAGTGCCATTGAGTCAATTCCAACCCATAATGGCCCTGCATAGGGTTTCTAAGGAGCAGCTGGTGAGCTTGAACCAACGCCGTTGCATTGCAGTTCAAATGACTTTGCAATGTGACACATTAGCCCACAGTGCCACACTAGTACTCCGAGCGAGTGTTGGGAACTCTAAATTTTACTTCCGGCAGGACACAAAAATCAGCTATGAAACTTGTTAGACAAGTTCATTTAATTGTGTTCACTCAACCACAGAATTAGAAAAATAAAATAAGGCCTTTGTAGTTAACAAGTTTGTTGTAGGGTACAAATGATGATGCATAGCTTAAAAAACTTTGCCGTCTCTGTAATGTTTGAAAAGTTTTACAAGTTCATAGGTTTTATTTTTGGAGCGAGGTTGTAAAATAGCATGGGTATTTGTGGTGTGATCTCTTTTGGGTTTAAAAAGTAAAACAAAAACTATACACTTGTATACAAAACTTTGGCAGAATATGTGAAAAATTAATACCACTAGTGATTTATAGGGAGTAGTGACAAACAGAAGGAGCTCTGGTAGCATAGTGGTTACGAGTCGAGCTGCCAACCTCAAGGACAGCAGTTCAAAACTACCAGCGGTTCTGTGGGAGAAAGATGAGACGTTCTGCTCCCGTAAAGATTTACAGCCTTGGAAACCCTGTGCAGGGTCACTATGAGTTGGAATCGACTCCATGGTACTTAACAACAACAGTGACAAACAGTATGACAAGCTGATCCACACTCATCTGTCAGACTCAGGTGGCTTGCTCTGATGCTGAAAGCTATGCTACCAGTATTTTGAATACCAGCAGTCACCCATGGTACACAGGTTTCAGCTGAGTTTCCAGACTAAGACAGACTAGAAAGGAGAGGCAGATGACTTCTGAATGGTTAGCCTCTGTAAACCTTAGGAATAACAGCAGAACATTGTCAGTTATAGTGCTGGAAATTGAACACATGAATAGTAGCAGGACATTGTCAGTTATAGTGCTGAAAGATGAGGCCCTCAGGTTGGAAGGCACTCAAAATACGACCAGAGTAGAGCTGCCTCCTCAAAGTAGAGTTGACCATGATGACAGGAATGGAGTAAACCTTCTGAGATCTTCATTTGCTGATGGTGCTCTACTCAAAATGAGAAACAGCTACAAACGTCTAATAATCAGCATGGAATGTATGAAGTATGAATCTAGGAAATATAGGAAGTTGTCAAAAATGAAAAAGAATGTATAAAGATTGATATTGTAGACATTACTGAGCTGAAATGGATTGGTATTGGTCATTTTGAGTCTGACAATCACATGACTTACTATGCTGGGAATGACAAGTTCAAGAGTAATGGCATAGCATTCAGCATCAAAAAGAACATTTCAAAATCTATCTTGAAATATAATGTTCTCTGTGATAGAATAATATCATATGCCTGCAAGGAAGACCAGTTAATACCACTATTATTCAAATTTACTCACTAAACTCTGACGCCAGTGATGATGAAATTGAAGAATTCCACCACCTTCTTCAGTATAAAATTGATAAAAAATGCAATCAATATGAATTGGTAATTACTGGCAGTTGGAATGGGAAGGATGGAAATGGAGAATAGTTGGAAATCATGGCCTCAGTGACAGAAATGATGTTGGATATTGCACAATAGAAATTTGCAAGATATAAATGACTTAGTCATTGCAAATACTTTTATAAAACAACATAAAAGGAGATTATGCATATGGCCCACATCAGATGGAATACACAGGTATCAAATTGACTACATCTGTGGAAAGAGACAGTGGAAAAGCTCCACATCATCAGCCAAAACAAGTCCAGGGGCAGACTGTGGAGCAGATCATCAATTGCTTATGTGGAAGTTCAGGCTGAAGCTGAAGAAAATTGAAACATGTCCATGGGAGCTAAAATATGACCTTGCATATATCCCACCTGAATTTAGAGATCATTTATAGAATAGATTTCATGCATTACTCACTAGTGACTGAAGACCAGAAGAGTTGTGGAATGATATCAAAAACATCATACAGGAAGATCGCAAAAAGTCATTAAAAAGACAGGAAAGAAAGAAAAGATCAAAATGAATGCCAGATGAGACTCTGAAGCTTGTCTTCAGTATAGAGATGCTAAAGTGAATGGAAGAAAAGAGAAAGTAAAAGAGTAGAACAGAAAAGTTCAAAGGGCAGCTCGAGAAGACAAAGTCAAGTATTATAATGGAATGTGTAAAGACCCGGGAATTAGAAAACCAAAAGGGAAGTACATGCTCAGTATTTCTCAAGATGAAAGAACTGAAGGAAAAATTCAACTTTGACTTACTATACTGAAGGACTTATGGGCAAAGTGGAGTCCTGGTGTGGCACTGACCCTCCATTTACTAAGCATGACATCCTTCTCCAGGGACTGGCCCCTCCTGGTAATATGTCCGAAGTATAGAGTCAGGAGCTCTGGTAGAGTAGTGGTTACGAATCGGGCTGCGAACCTTAAGGTCGGCAGTTCGAAACTACCAGCTCTTCCACGGGAAAAAGATTAAGCTTTCTGCTCCCATAAAGATTTACAGCCTCAGAAACCCTGTGCAGGGTTGCTATGAGTCACGGCACATAACAACAACAAATGGAGTCAGGAATAGGAGGCAGAAATAGAATGTGCTGCTAATGAACAATTGTTTCCTTTGCCTTGGGACCTACCAAAATAATTGAATGGTGCCTGGCTACTATTACTAAACAATTTGGTGAAAGATTCTATAGAAGAATCCTGATCAAAAGATGGGGCCGGTGGTGGGAATCCAGAATAGAATTTCAGATTCTTATGGAATTCAGACTTTCTGAAGCCACTGAGGTTGGCTGAACCTCAGAAACAATTGCCCTTAGATAATTTTTAAACCTTAAACCAAACAATAGCTTAATTAGTAAAATATGTTTGTCTTCAGCACAGTGTTCTATTAAAGAACCAAACTCACAGCCATCAAATAGATTTCAACTCATAGTGACTCGACTTAGTATTTTGAGACTGTAAATGTTTATGGGAACACACAGTTTCATCTTTCTCCCGTGGAGTGTCTGATGGAATGCCTAACCCACAGCGCCACCAGGGGCATGGGATCAAAGTGACAACAGTGGTGTACAACTTGAAGAATGTAATCAACGTCACTGAATTGTATGTATAAAAATTGTTGAATTGATGTATGTTGTGCTGTGTATATTTTCAGCAGTAACAACAACAAAAATTATTTAAAAAAAGAAAAGAAAGGACAGGATGGAGTGTCTTGATCACAGAGGGCTCAGGATCCATCCCTTCTTCACCTTCTCCTGTCCCCACATGTTTTACCAGCAAATTGGCACCACAGAGAGATTCCACTGTGTTGAAGCCTTCCCTTCAGTACCATCAACACTGATTAGATACGTGAAATGCAAAAAGGCTGTTGAGTTGCACATTTTATTAGAACGTTCTTTACAAACTTATATAAATGACCTGAAGTGAATCAGGAAGGGGACTTGGGTCCATCCAGGTGGACAGGATGAAAAGGCCCTAAGCGCTTCATGACTTGTAATGCATATCAAAATATTAAGTTAACTGTAAATTTAATGCAAGCCCAACAAAATTCTGATTTTCCCCATGAGGATTATTTTGAAGCACCCTCCACCCCCAACTCAATGGTTCCTGGATTGTTTGTTTCCCAGGCACAGGCTCACTTGCCTCTGGATCCCACCCACCTATGCAGAGCCTGGGACTAATTCTGACTCTTTTTGTCTGTAGGACAGAGTAGACAGCCTCAGCTATCTCCCCTGGAGCAGATGGTAGGTTTGAACAGCCCACCACAACATTTAACCCACTGTGCCACCAGGGCACCTGTGAGACGTGCAGTAAAGGCCGAGACATCTCAAGGCATGAAATGAAAATGAACACAAAGCTGTACATAAGTCAGAGACCAGCTGTACCCAGCTTCACTTGGGGACAATGAGTCGCGCAAGGTCACACAGCTGGCCAGGAGCAGAGCTGGATTCCAGGGCACTGCTTTCTCCGCTATACCACCCATTGGACCCTTTCAAAGTAAGGCTAGAACCTGTTTTCCAGACGGCAAAGAAAGGAAAGACTTTGCCAGAGAAAGAGGTGGTGAAAGTGAAGATAGGTGTCTGAGAGTCGGCGTTGAGGAGGGTCACCAGGCCAGCCTCGTAGTCCAGAGACACGCCCACGCGGCGCGGGATGGCATCTAGAGTCAGCTCGGTGCCTGGGGAGGTGCTGGCCCAGCACTGCTGGTGCGAAAGGATCACGGTCCAGACACCCTCCTCGGTGCTCAGGCCCATGTCCCCCTTCCTCCTCACTGCCTCCTGAGCCACCCCCACGGTGCAGCTGCCGCCTTCCCCCAGCTGCACCTCCACCTGCCAGAGGTGGCGACCCGAGGAGAATCCCTGGGAACCCAGCACCACCGGGAGCCCCTCGAAGCGCAGGGGGCTGTCGGGCAGGTTCTGCGTCTGCCTGGTGTACCTCACTGCCTTCCTGTCCTCAGAGAGGACCAGATTCCTGCTGGCGGTCTGAGGGTCCAGGGTGACGCCCCCTAGAGGGTGGAAAGAACAGACATCAACCTGCGTTTAATAACCCCCCAAGAGATTTGTATGCACGTGAAATTTGAGAAGCCCTGAGGAAATAGGTTTGTCAGAATGGGAGAGTGCTTTTGGAAGCAGTTTTTAAATGACCGAATCATTTAAAGTAAAAGCTATTTTATTTTTTGAAAATTGTACCATCAATATTTAATTCAGTAAGGACTCCAGCATAGTGCTGGACATAAAACAAGAACTTGACAAATGTTTCTGAGTGATAATATCTATACAAGCCTGTAACAATAATTGAGCACTTACTATGTGCCAGATACTGTCTGAAGCTCTTTGAATACACTGGTTCATTCATTTACTCCTTGTAGCTATTTATGGGATGGCTACTATGATTTTTTCTATTTTATAAGTGAAGAATTTGGAACCAAAAGGATAAATAATTTGTCCACTGTTTCCCAGCTAACAAGAAGAGCTAGACTAGAGAATCCACACAAAGGGGCTAGAGTTTATACCTATAACTGCTCTGTTTGCTGCCCTGAGCTCAATGGATGCATTAATGAATGGATCGCGACTCTGTCTGCCTCCCCCTCCCCAGCTGTTTACCTGAATCTGTTTCCAGGTGAAGCACCAAGCTTTCTGAGGGAAGCAGAATGAAAGATCTGTAAATTGTTATTGGCAGGCATTCCTGGGGACACTGTGTACTAGATACGGTATGAGGATAGGAACAGGGGAAAGTGTCTGCTACGGTCTAATGGGAGAGAAGAGGTTCTCACCTTCCTGGACAGTCTGTCCAATGTTAGGACACAGTGCACCTGCCCTTGGGGAGGGGAGGAGATGTATAGGGAATGGTCCCTTGAATGGTGTAGGATCACTAAGGGACAGTTTACAAGAGGGAGACATATCGAGCTGGGATTTGAAGGCAGGGCATGGGGAGATGGGTTAAATGCAAGAGGTACCTGCTGGGGATAAGGAAAGCTGTGACTTCTTCTCTTTACCTGAGAACTTTCTCATCATCTCTGGGAGAGGGAGTGTTTTCTGGTGGATACTGCGAATCTTGTAGACAAGGTCGGAAGAAATGGACTCCGGACTCACAAAAGTCTTACTCTCATACCTGCAGGCAAATTGGCAAAGTGTTGGGCCCAAATTCCAAAAATAAGGTTTGGGTTTGACAGACTAAAGAATGGTCTTGGGGGTCTGTGGTGAATGATTATATTGATCATCATCTCTTTACCTTTGCTGGGGATGTACAGCTACTAAAGCAAGAGGAATTTCAGTTAGACCCAAGAGGAACTACTGGTAGCTATGCATCCAGAAATAAATGCTGGCCTGTGGGAGCCTGGAGGGACAAGGTCATTACCCCTATTAGCCTCTGGAGGGAAGTGTGGTATCGTTTGAAAAACTTGGTTGGTTGTATGCCATAGAGTTGGACCTGACTCACAGTAACCCTGGTATGTTTGTTGTTGTTAAGTGCTGTCGAGTCAATTCCGAACCATAGCGACCCTGTATAGGGTTTCCAAGGAGCAGCTGGTGAGCTTGAACCGCCGACCTTGCAGTTCAAATGGCTTTGCAGTCTGGTGCCATTAACCCACAGCGCCACACCAGGACTTGTTTGCAAGGTTGTAAATCGTTACAGGAGCAGAAAGCCTCATCTTTCTCCCAAGGAGCAGCTGGTGTACTTGAACTGCTGACCTTGGATTAGCAGTCTAGTGTGTAACCGATTATGCCACCAGAGCTCCTTATTTGAAAAATAGCCTTACTTAAACTATTTCTGGAGTCCTGGTGTGGCACTGGAGGATAAACACTGGATCGCAAGGTCAATTTGAATCACAGGTGACAGTTCAAACCCACCAACCACTCCTCAGAAACCCTATACAGGGTCATTATGAGTTGGTACTGACATGACGGCGTTTAATCTTAATCAAAAAACTATTTCTAATATGAACTCGGTTCTGTATAATAGGAAGAGAATCCAGAGATGGGACGGAAAAGAGAAAAAAAAAATGAAATTAAGGAAAACACACAAAAAAGCCCAGATTCTGGTCCCAGCTCAGCTCTTCTGAAACCACTGGTCATGTGACCTTGAGTAAGCACTTCACCATCTAGGCCTCTATTTCTTCATCAGTCTAGAAAATCTCAAAGGCTCTTCTAGATCAAAATCTCTAAGACTCTTTGAAAAGTGTGTTTGCTGCAGGATAATGCCCTAGACCGAGAGGTCGGTTTGAACCGCAAGGTTGGCAATTCAAACTCACCAGCCGCTCCTTTGAAGCCCTATACAGGGTCGCTATGAGTCGGAACTGATTTGATGGCACTTAACAACAACATGAATGGGCACACAGCACATGACAAGTGTTCCTACTCATAATGTCTTTTCTCTTCTCGGGGTAGGGTGCTAGTGTTTACAGTAGGGAAGAAAGGAAAGTAGACATATCTACAAATGTCTCCCAGCAATTAGGAGGAAAAGAGGGGAATTTAGTAGGAGAGAAGAATGGAAAGTGTTTCTAGTTTCTCCAGGTTCCCTGTTTTATCAGTCTATAGAAAATATTTCCCCTTAAAGTTGCATTTTCAAAGTGTTAGACCTGACTTGAGTACTAATAATTTGATAGATTATTAAATCTGTGTTTCAAGGCCAGTCTGAAACATAATTAGCATTTATAACTTCATTTCTAGGAGTGGGAAATGAGTCCCAAATACCAATCAGCTTCAAAACGAACCTCTAGACCACAAACCTTGAGTTTTTTTTATGTGAATGACTGAGACCGTTGGTTATGGTCTCAAAACAAACAATGCCTTGCTTTTCTGTGCAACCATTCCTGTGTGGGACTGTACCTTTGTCCCTTCAGTCTCAGTGCATAGAAAGGAGGCAGGACTGGGGAGTGGACCCTACCTGCTCTGGTTGAATCTGACATCCTACAAAAGAAAGAGAAGAACACAAACTTAGTTTCTACATGTCCTTCCTCTCAGGGATTCTGCGCATCCTTCCTTCCTTAAAAGATCAGCTCAAGCTTCCCTCCTCCAGAGAGCTCTACCTGTTTAATTACCTACTCATTAATTAGATTGTTCTTTTACCTCATGCTTCCTCCCTAATCTGGGACTCTAGTCAGTTCATTTGTGCTGGGTTCTCTGTCTCAGTCTTATCCTGGGTGTATTCTACCTGCAACAATTAAGAGAGCGTAAAGAACAGGGCCAGGCCTTGAGCTATTAGCCAGACCTGCTGTAAAACTGGATAATATAAATAATGATCATCATAATAGTTTATTGACTTAATGCTGTGTGCTAGGGACCATGCTAAGCATTTTATGTAGATCTTTGCAACAATCCTAAGAGGGGAATGTTATTATTACCCCCATGTTTACAGGGGTTAAGAGTCTTGCCAAATTTACACAGGTGGGAGAGCCAACACTCAAAACCAAGACTGACTCCAAAGCCCGGGACATGACCACAGTGTGTGTCTTGGGCGAGTCATCCAGTCTCTCTGGGTCTGTAGCTCCTTAACCTGTCTGCTAAAGGAACCAGATAACCATTGGTCCTTCCCATTAGAGGTAATCTCCACTTTCGTTTCCTCCCTATCCCACGAGGTGGTGGAGTGTCTCTCACTTTCAAGAGCTCATTTGCTGATTGCTGACATTTTTCCTCCAGCTCCTTGACTTGGGCTCCAAGTCGAGTCACCTCCTCTGAGACCTTTGTGATATACTCATCCCGCTCCTTCCAGATCTGTTGTTCCAAATCCCTCAACACGGCCAGCAGACGTTGCTGTTGTTTTCCCAGTTTCTGTTGCAGCGACTCAAAAGCCTCTTCCACCTGATGCTTTTTGCTTTCAATCTGAGACTGTAAGAGTTAGAAAGACACACATGGTTAGGGAAGTGCTCACAGAGCTGGGTTCCAGGAGGATCACTCACATACTTAGTATAGGTTGAGCTGTAGTGACTAAGCAGGTCCAAGACTCATTTCCCCCAATAATACTGTGGTAGAAGTAGCTGGGATTCAGGACGAATTGACCAATGATGAGGGCTGTGCTATTGTCTTACCTAGAGATTCTAATAATGATGCCTCTTTATTCTCTCATATCCACATTGAACTTTTCAAAACCCTTCCACATCTATGATCACATCCTTGCCTACCATATTTGTAGAATTAGGTGGATATGGTTATTTTTATTTCTTAGAGAAGCACTGAGGTGAAAGGAGGCTGGGGTTAGAGTCAACACAGTTTACCCGAAGAATGCACAGTGTCGGTCTTAGCCGTTGAAGTGGCCAATTGCAGGGCATACTTGGATGGGAGTTAGGGGGTGTTGAAGAGATCTTCCTTTCCTCAAACTCTGTCTCCCTAGTCAAGGCACCAGAAATTCCTTCACTATGGACTTCATCCTGGTAACTTTGCAGCATGAAAAAACAAGTATGAAGGTGACATAAATAACCCCATCATTAACCCACTGTCCTTAGGGTCAGTCTTCTGGTCAGTGGTAGGATCCAAACACTAATATACACCTGTCCCCCAGCTTCCCATCTGAAGGGGATGCTTGCATTTGAGATGAAGGAATGGCAAGAGGTGAGAAGAGCAACTGACTAAGAGCCAAGAGACTGGTTCTAGTAATTTCATCATAAACTTGGGTTTTGCGGGGAGGTCTTGAAAGCATCACTTCCCTGAAGCTCAGCTTTCTGCTCTGTGAAACATTAGTGCTAAGATCTATTGTAGATTAGATGTCAGAACTACTTCCAGCTCTGAAGTTTGCCAGCAATTCCCAGACAATACCAGATAATAGGCTTCCCCAGAGTGTGTTAAGAAGCTTCTCCAGGGAGAAGGTGGCCAAAGCTATGGCTTTTACCAGAAGCACTTGGAGCTTCTGGTCTTCCCGACACTTTATGGACTCAACCTCATCTCTCTCCTTGTTCAGCGTTTTCAACCGACTCATGAGACGTTCCTAGATGGACAAGAATGGGCAAAAGAGGTGGTAGAATTAATAATCCAACTCACAAATACCATTGACCAGGCAGGCCCCAGGGTGGTGCAAACCTGCTGAGGATGGTGATTCCAACCCACCTAGTGATACCACAAAAGTAATGTGTGGTCCTGGTGATCCGCTTCCATACATATTATAGCCAAAGAAAACCCTATGAAATAGTTCTACTCCCTAAAACACAGGGTGACCATGAGTCAGAATTGATGGCAATGTGTTTGATTTTTGGTATCAAGTACTAGGCACACTGTGAAGTGCTGGGGAATTTGAAGGTGAAGAATGTCCAGTCCTTGTCACTAAAGAGATCTGTATCTAAGGCAGGACTCAACCATAGGTAATTAAAACATAAAAAGAGAGATGCAAATATGAAGATGTATACATAGCAGGATGGGAGACAGAGGAGGTGACAGTTTGGCGGAGGGAAGGTTTTTGAAAGCAGGAACCAGGTAAAGTGGGCTTGGAAAGACAAATTTGAAGTTGGATGAATAGAGAAAGAAAGCATGTGAACTACATGAGAAGAGTGCTAGAAGCAGGAAAGTGTCTGGCAGCTCAGTGTGGTGAGCATAAGGTGCCTTGGAGACAAAGGATAAGAGACAGACTGTTGAGGGCCCTGAACGCCTTGTTAAAGCCATTGGAACTTTCTTTGGGCACTAGGGATTCATGGAGGGATTTTGAACAGAGAACATGTTAGAGATAATACGAAGTCTAGGTGAGGGATGGTGTGAGCCATTTGGCAGTGGCTGGCTTATGCTGGCTTACTAACCTAGAAGGTTGGTGTTTCAACCCATGGGGTACCATGGAAAAAAGACGTGGTGTTCTGCTTTCATAAAGAGTATAGCCAAGAAGCCCTTATAGAGCAATTCAACTCTGTAACACATGGTGTCACCGTGAGTTGGAATTGACTCAAAGGCAATAGGTTGTTTTATCTGATAAAAGCTAAAGACATATCAAATCCAAGACCGGGTGGGAACTTCTTGTAATGCAGGACCACTAAAAGAAGAGTAGTGCTTACAGGTTCCTCGGTCTCCTTCCTTCACTTCTCTCTGAGCCACCGTGGTTCAGGTAAATCGTGTTTCTCAGGTGGATCATGGGGGTGGGGGATGAGAGAGTGGGGGGGCCCAAGTGCATACTGTCTGTAACCTACAGAAGTTCCTACTCTGCACTGGCTCTCCCTCCACAGTGAGTGAAGCCAGGGCTCCAGTTCTTTGTGTCACTGTGGGACCCATAGGGAAGTGGCCAGATCAGCTCCATTACTGTGGAGGGCTGGAAGTGAAGCTCTTCCTAAGACACACATCCAAGTGTGTTCCTAACAGTCTGAGAGTTTCCCTACAGCCTCGAAAGGAGCCTGGATGGTGCAAGCTGTTTGCAATCAACCACTAATCTAAAGCCTGGAAGTTCAAATCAATTCTTCAGCTCTGTGGAAGAAAGTTCTGGTGATCGGCTTTAATAACGATTCCAGCCAAGAAACTGCCCCTATGGCGCAGTTCTACTCAGTAATACATGCGGCGGATTGGAAAACAGCTAACAACAACAATACAAGGGGGCTTCAAAAAGCTTGTGGAAAATGGAATTAAAGATAATGGAATTTTTCCATGAATATTTTGAAGCCCTCTCTTATATTCTGGTGTGATGCTGTTGGATAAACGCTGGGCTGCAAAGTGGGTTTGAACCAGCTGCTCCTCAGAAACCCTATACCAGGTCACCATGAGTTAGAACCAACTAGATGACACTTAATAACAACAATAACAATGTATATTCTACAGCTTTGGGGTCCTTTTATCTAGATCTCCACCCGGTCCCTTGTACCCCTTGCCCCCAAGGCAGGACAATATCCTGCACTGAAGTGGCCTGAGGCAAAATCACGCTTCTTACCCGGTAGGGTTGAATGGCTTCATCCAGGAAGCCCACTCTGTGGGCCTGGTGGGAGGGACCCTCCCTGCAGAACACACAGAGGAACTCTGCATCATTCTCACAGAAGAAATAAATCTTCTCACCATGTTCCTCGCAGCAGGTCTCCCCGAGAGGGCCAAGAGGATAAGGGACCATTGGTTTCTCTGGCTGCTCCTTCTGTTGGCAGAGGGGGCAGAGCAGGATCCTGCTGGAGTGGGAAGCCCCCATCTGGGAGGGCTGGGAGAGGCAGCACAGGCAGAAGGTGTGTTCACAGACAGCAGTCACTGCATCCTTCAGAGGTCCTGCACAAGCAGGACAAGTGGCCCCCTCTCCGACTGTCTGCAGGGAGGAGGTTGAGGACATCACAGAGACTTTCCCAGGCTGTCACCTCAGGCCTCTGGGGTCCATCCACACAAATTCCCTTTCCCTGGAATTGCGTCACTTCTAAATGAGTCTCCGCGGGAAAGGAATCAGAGGCCAGGAGAGAAAGGCAGGAATATCAGCATGGGGAGTCACCTGGCTCTGCCTCTTGTGCCTTCTCAGGGTCCCCCTATCCTAGGCCACCACCCTCAGCTGAGTGGGTCCAAATTCCAGAGTGTTTTGAATTACCCAGCATTTCCCAATGGATCTTGTTCTCCGTGTAGCTTTATTATAGCTCCTTCCGGTCACTGGGGTGGGGAGCAGAGCATGACGTGAGGCCACAGGGAGAAGGGGTTTCCTGAAATCCCTCCCTTTACCCGTAGTGGCATTGGAAGGCCTGGGGAGGGGACATTTCCTGTCAGAATGAGCAGGTCAGTGTCATAAACTCTGGCAATGAGGCGTGCCACTGGTGGCAAAGTCCAAGTTGGAGTGGGTGTGACTTGAGTTCCATAGACTCTGGGGAGATTCAGGATTGCTCATCGGAAGTCTTCTCTCGTACCCTCCTTTTTCTGTCTCACTTCATCATCCAGGCGGGTCTTGCCTTTACTCCTAACTCTCCCTACCTCCTGGCACCACTGTCCTCACTTAGTTTGGTCACATGGACTTGGATTTTACAGCAGGTAAGCAAAGGTAACTGATTCACGTTGATAAACCAAGTTTAAAAGACTGTATTAGTCAAAAGATAAACAGATTTAACCACATTTCTCTATGGCTTAGTGTTTACATAGTATTACATCCAACTCTGACAGCAACCTTGGAACAGGCTAACATTACTTTCATTTTACAGAGAAAGAAATGTAAACAGAAAGGTAAAGTGACAAGCAGCAAGGCTGGAGATGAGCCAAGTCTTCCCAATTCAGGCCCTGTGCTGGTACGTCACTACACTAGCCACTGCCAACCATGATCCTTCATCTGCTCACCTGCCACCCTGCATCCACATAGAAAATCACACCGCCTTCCAGTTCCCCAATGAATGATCAGTCCAGCACCCCTGTATTTCTCTCCCTTTTCATTCCAACTAATAGGCTGAGAAGGGTTAACACACTTGGTTGCTAAGCTAAAGGTTGGAGGTTCAAGTCCACGTATAAGCATTTCTGAGGAAATGCCTGGTGATTGACTTCCAAAAAATCAGTTACTGAAAACCTTATGAGGCACAGCTCTACTCTGACAAACGTAGGGTGGCCGTGATTTGGAGTGACTGGAATGTTACCCTATCTGCTGTCTATCTAGAGGACAAGTTCTGGGATTGTGCTGTTTCAAATGTAAGCCACCAGTCACATGTGACTGCTGAATATTAAAAGGTTGGGAGTCCAATTTGAGATGTATTGTATGTGTAAATGAGCCCTGGTAGTACAGTGGGCTAAGCATTGGGCTGCTAACCGAAAGGTTGGCTGTTCAAATCCACCAGTTGCTCCAAGGGAGAAAAAAGAGGCTGTTGGCTCCTGTAAAGATTTACCATCTCCGAAGCCCTAAGGAACAGTTCCACACAGTCCTATAGGGTTGCTGTGAGTTGGAATTGACCCAGTGGCAGTGGGTTTGGTTTTGGGTTTTGTATAAGACTCCTGGTGTGGTGCTGTAGGATCAGCACTGGACTGTGAACCACAAGGTCGGCAGTTCAAACCCACCAACTGCCCCTCAGAAACCCTATCAGGGTTTCTGTGCATCAGCACTAACTCGACAGCACTTAACAACCACAACAATGTGTAAAATACACTCTGGATTGTAAAAATCTAGCACAAAGAAAAACAATGTAAAATGGCTCATTAATCATTTTTATACAGATGTTGAAATGATAATATTTTGTATACACTGGCCTAAGCAAAATGTGGAGTCCTGGCGTGGTGCTGTGGGCTAATGCATCAGACTGCAAAGTCGTTTGAACTCCAAGGTTAGTGGTTCAAGCTCACCAGCTGCTTCTTAGAAACTATACTGGGTTGCTATGGGTCGGAATTGACTCGATGGCACTTAACAATAACAATAAGCAAGATATGTTATTAAAATGAATTTCAGCTGCTTCATTTTACTTTTAAAAAAAATAGGGTTACTTGAACATTTGAAATTGCCTAGGTGACTCACATCATCTTTCCACTGGCTAGCTTTTGGAGACACATAGACATGCCTTGAGATTATTGTCACCCAACTTCCTGCTGTGGAACATTGGGTCTCGTTGAGCCTCAGCCTCCTTGTTTATAAAATGGAGATCCTAATAGCACTTGCATTATAGAGCGGGTAAAAGGAAGAATAAGATCCTATGACTAAACTGTATATATCAGTGCAAGGTCTATAGTCAGAAATACATATGAATTATTACTATTTCTCTTCTTCTTCTCCATGCCAGGTACATTTCAACCTCATTTCGAGGCTGTGATAGGTCAGTTGCGCCATCACCGTTGAAGTTGCCTAGCCATCTACACCCAGGCACAGCTACCTTATCTGAGTGCCCACACAGATGGGAGAGCCCTGGGCTGCCTGATACTCCAATCTCCCTGGAGACAGCTGGTTATATTGCAGGGAGGCTGGGTGGCATCTGTCTCTCTTCTCTTCTCCAACTCCCCAAAAGAAAGGAAGATTTCTTTCAATAACTGTTGCCATCTCTGTATAGTTGTGACCCCTTATTCCTCACCCTCTTCTGCTATTTCTCCACATTCTACTGTTGTGGCTCTTCCTTTGAGAGAGTGGGACCGAACAACGGCAGCTGCTAGAGATGCAAGTGGGAGATTTATCCTTGTGGGTAATTTTGCGTGTGGCCAGGCCTGTATGTGTGTGTGGCTGTGTGTGTGTGCAGATTTGAGATGTTTCTGTTTCTGGCCTTGTGCACAGGCGGCTGTGTGAGTGTGTGCTGTGTACACTGCCTTCCCAGCCGTCCTCCCTCAGTCAAGCTGAAAGGGCGACCCTGAGGATCCAGTGTGAATCCAGACTCAGAAAAAGAGCACCAAATGGCGGCTGCTGCCTGTGTGACCAGCCTGGCCGATGAAGTCAACTGCCCCATCTGCCAAGGCACCCTGAGGGAGCCGGTCACCATCGACTGTGGCCACAACTTCTGCCGCAGCTGTCTTATCCGCTACTGCGAGCTTCCAGGCCCAGAACCCGAGGAGCGCCTAACTTGTCCGCTTTGCAAGGAGCCCTTCCGTCCAGGGGACTTCCGGCCCAACTGGCAGCTGGCCAGCGTGGTGGACAACATTGAGCGCCTCCAGCTGGTGTCCCTGGAGGGCCCAGTAGAAGAGAACGCCTGCCAGGAGCATGGGGAGAAGGTCTATTTCTTCTGTGAGGATGACCACATGCAGTTATGCGTGGTGTGCCGACAGGCCCAGGAGCATCGGGCCCACACTGTGCGCTTCCTGGAAGATGCTGCAGAGCCCTACCGGGTAGGAAGGAGAGAAGGAGGGGGAGCAGGATGGGTCTTCTGGGATTGGGCTGGACTAAGAGAATCAGGGCAGATCGGTGGATTATTTGGGTACCCTGAAGTCAATTTCTTTCTCCCTATTTATATGATCACCAGGCCCAGGCATAGAAAGTGTTGTGTTTTTGTGTTGTGGTTTTGAGTATGTTCTATGTTGTTTACTTTTGGCCAACACGTAATGTTGTTGTTGTTAAGTGCCATCGAGTCGGGTCCAACCCATAGCGACCCTGTACAGGGTTTCCGAGGGTGTGGAGCTCCTTAAGTACTTGTTAGGAGTCCCTGGGTTGTGCAAATAGTTAAGAGCTGGCCCGATAACAGGTGGAACCCACCCAGATGTACCTCAGAAGAAAGGTTTAGTGATCTGCTATGAAAGGTCACATCCTTGACACCCTTGAAGCGCAGTTCTACTCAGAGATACATGGGTTAAAATCCACATGATGGCAACTAGTTTGATTGTTCTTGGAGTACTTGCTGAATGACTGACTGAATGAACACAATGCGACTATGTCTATTTGTAACTATCAGGCAGATGTGTCTGCAGATGCCTTGGTTTGTTTTGAGGGAATGATTGTAAGAATGATGTGTTCATTAATGTTTGCATGTTTTTGAGGGTACCGTGTGTTTGGGGGCTTGGGTACATGTGTATTTGAGTATGTAAGTATAACTAAGTGCTTTTGTTCATGAAATTAATGTTTATTATGTACAGGCTGTATAAATAGATATGATATGTAATTTGATCTGTTATTAGTTTGTAATGTTTTTATTTGTTGTATGTTGTGTGTTTTAGTACAAGTGAGTATCTCGCTGTGTGTGAATGTGGTAATCAGTTAACTGGTAGTGGTGCTTGTATACCATCAAATTGGTTCTGACTCATAGCGACCTTGTATAGAGTTTCTGAGATTGTAAATCTTTATGGGAGCAGAAAGTTTCATCTTTCTCCCTCAGAGCAGCTGGTAGATTCGAACTGCTGACCTTGTGGTTAGTAGCCCAATTTACAGCCCATTGTGCTATGAGGGCTCCTTAATAACAGATATACCTGCTGTATATGTTCCTAACTCTACTCTAGACCAAGCAAATTTTAAAGCAATTTATTGATTGTTTTTATATTATCCAGGTTTCTTCACATCAGAGTCACACAGATAAAAGATTCCATTTACAAGAGAGGGTTATTTGGACCTATTTCCTTTGGGACATATGAAAAATCTGGTAATTTCAAAGATGGTCGTATCATATGTTCAAAAGCTCAATTCAGATCTCAGATACCACTTACTGAAGGCAAACAAACAGTAAAGCTGGGTATTTACCCTGGAGAAAAAAAGGCTGGAATGGGAAAACTGAGTCATAGCCTCAGATGGCACATGATAAAGAGGAATTGCCCTGGTCAAAAGTCTTGAAGGACAATGCAAGAGGAACAAGACCCAAAGAGAGCATAGGGTCAAGGATGATTAAGGCCCAAACATTGTCAGCTAAGGGAGTGACTCTTTTCCTTGGGTCATTTTCCTACTGGAGGTGACACCCTTTAACAAATCTTTTTTTTTTTTTTTTTCAGTCTTAAATATTTTATACTCTTTCTTCCCAGGAACAAATACAAAAGTGTCTTGAGTGTCTAAGGAATGAGAGAAAGGAAATTCAAGTGATCCAGTCAAGAGAAAATCAAAGGATACAAGTCCTCCTGGTAGGTCATCTACGTCACCATTCCTTCCCTGGGCCCCTTCCCTTGCTCAGGATCTACTGTCTCACTAAAACAGAGGCAAAAGAGTAGCTAGGGCTTTGAGGGATTCTCAATTTGAATCTTGACTCTGTTACTAACTAGGCATATAACTTCAAGCAACTCTCTAACTTGACTTTCCTTATTTGTGAATGGAGATTAAAAGTAATCACTACCTTATCGAATTGCTGTGAGGATTAAATAAGGATATTCCTGTAAAGTAGCTTAACTCACTGTCATTGAGTTGATTCAGAATTCATAGTGACCCTAAATAGGTTTTCAGAGACTGTTAATCTTTATAGGAACAGACAGCCTCATCTTTCCCTTGAAAAGTGGCTGGGTAGATTTGAACAGCTGATCTAGAGGTTAGCAGCCTAAACCACAGTGCCACCTGGGTTCTTTTTGCAAAGTAACTTAGCTCTGTATATATAGTATATGCATCACAAAGGTATTCCTGCCACCTCTCACTACATCTCCTCTGAGCTCTGCCTGCCTAAGCAGTTCTAGAAGATGGTGCTGAGGCAATGCTGGGTGGTCTGTCTCCCAGACACGGGATGAAGGGGGAAATCAAACCAGATAGCAGTTCCAAAACTGTCTGGGGGTGAGAGGAGGGCTCTTATTTTACCATTGAACTCTGGAGGATGTGGATCTGGGCCAAGATGGGGAAGGGAGTGAAGGAAGGTGAAGGAAGAAAAAGTAAAGGAGTGAAGTAAGGTAAATGAAGAAAAAGTAAGAGGAGGAAGAGGAGAAAAGGGGGGAAGAGGCGGAAGAAGACGGCAAATAACTTTCTCCTGGGGTCTCCTCCTACCTCTCAGACTCAGGTGGCCACCAAGAGACAAAAGGTAGTTTCTGAGTTTGTGCATCTAAGCCAGTTCCTGGAGGAACAACGGAGCATCCTCATAGACCACTTGGATAGGCTTGATGGGGACATTTTAAAGCAGCGGGAAGAGTTTGATCTTCTGGTCAATGGAGAGATCTGCCGCTTCAGTGCTCTGATTGCCGAGCTAGAAGAGAAGAATGAGAGGCCAGCAAGAGGACTCCTGACGGTGAGCCCTATACTCACCCCCACCTGTCCTGTTCCCTTGCTCTGCTAGGACTGTTTGCATCTAGACCTTCCTAAGCCATCTGTGTTTAATCAGTCATCTGTGTATCCCAAATGGGTGATGGATCATAGGACCAGAGGTCCGAATTCTGGCTCTGATCTCTGTCTCTCCACCCCACAGCCCAACAAACAGAGATGGTGCTCTCTTTAACTACCTCCCAGGGATGTTGTGAGGATCCTGCAGTAAAACCGGAAATGAAAGTAGCACTTTGAAAAGTACTGAGTGCTGTGCAAACCAATATCAGGTGCTATTTCCAGAGCAAACTGTTCTGTAATCATCCTCCAGTCAGGACATTCTTCCAGTCTAATGTCACCCCTTCACATTGGAGGAGAGGGAAAGGCGTGCTGTAGGGGAAGCACTTGGGACTGAAACACAGTCGCTTGCTGTAAGACTTACCTTTGCCTCTTATGAACAGGTACAGGTCATACCACCATTCAGGGCCTATAAAATTAAGGGGTTCAGACCTTGGGCTTCCCTGAGAGGCCTCAAAAGCCCTAAAATTTATGACTCTGTGATTATGGTGTTCTTTTTCTGTCCAGAGCTAGGAATATGGTATTTTGTCTTTTGTAGTTATAAGAAAAGTAGGAGGGTTGGAAACTGATTCCCTGCTCTCTTTCTCTCTCCCTCCTAGGATATCAGAAGCACTCTAATAAGGTAGGTGATACAGCTCCTGTTTCCTCTTTCTCCACATAAATAAATACACGTTTATGTGCCACACACCTAGTAATCCCCATACACATATTTCACAGTCTCACATTAAGGATATGAATTCACATATTAAGTTTTCACATATCCAAAGGCATCCTCATTGCACACCTCCACAAAGCATCCCAGAGTGGACAGTGGGGTTCATCCTAGAAGAAGTGTGTCTGTCTGTCTCATCCATGACCAATTAACAAGTGACCACCAGTTGCTTCTGAAGGCATCGATAATGAGAATCTTCCCCAAGTCTCCCTTAGTCCCTGAGAGTTTGAGCTACCAGACAATCCTGCTGATCTGTGTGTGACTTATGGACTCCACCATTTCTGTGTCCCTAGATGTGAAACCAGAAAGTGCCGGAAACTAGAGTCTGTGTCCCCTGAGTTGGGCCAGAGGATTCGAGCCTTCCCCCAGCAGGCTTTCCCACTGCAGAGGGAGATAAAGACATTTTTGGGTAAGAGAACTTCAGGTCTTCACAGGTGGGCTTTGATGCTCTACTGACAAATGTTACTATGGGAACTTCAGCAAGACTTGCTCCCTCTGTACTTTGGCTTCCTTATTTGTAGATTTTCAAAAATAAAATCTGCCTATCAGGATGATGTAACAATGAAGAAAGACAATAAAAGTAAAGATTTCTGGGGGGCAGGGAAGCTAACTGATTAAAAAAATAACCAAGTAAATCTGATCAATTGCATTAAGCAATATAAAAGATAATGATTAAGAAAATCCACAGTAGAGTTTATAATACATGATATGTCTTTGTGATAATGAACATTGACAATGAATACCCAGCAACAATATTTATCCCCCTCTCCCTCACTTTCTTCCTATTAGTCTATTTCTCAGAGTTGAGTTGCCTTGTACGGACCGTGCCCTCGTTTTGTAGAACTGGAAATGTAATAGGAGACAGCATGGAGAGTTGGAAATGGGAGCCAGGCATGTAACACTCTGCCAACACTCTCCCTGCCATCCAGACATCATGAAGGATGCTTTGTATTTCAAAATGACGCATCCACAAATGTCTCCTCTAGAAGAACTTTTCCCAGAAGTCCGCTTCCTGCCATGATGTCCAATGGTCTGACAGTGAAGGAAATTTTTTTCTAATCAAAGTCCCACCTTTGAATAGCCCCAAAACTATTTCCAAGAAGAATGAGAAATAGTTGAACCCATCTATCCATCCATTTTACTTGCATCCACAATCAGTGTTCATGGAAGCAGCAATCAAGAAATCCAACATATTACATTGGGCAAATCTACTGCAAATGACCGCTTTAAAATGTTAAAAAGCAAAGATAATCAATTTAAGGACTAAGATGCACCTGACCCAAGCCATGCTGTTTTCAATAACCTCATATGCATGGGAAAGCTGGACAATGAATAAGGAAGACCAAAGTAGAATTGATGCATTAGAATTATGGTCTTGGTGAAGAACACTGAATATACCATAGACTGTCAGAAGGTCAAACAAATCTGGCTTGGAAAAGAGTACAGCTAGAATGCTCTTTAGAAGTGAGGATGGAGAAATATCATCTCAGGTACTTTGAACATGTTATCAGATGGGACCAGTCCCTGGAGAAGGACATCATGCTTGGTAAAACACAGTGTCAGTAAAAAAGAAGCCCCTTCATTAGATGGATTGACACAGTGGCAACAGCAATTGGCTCAAACATGGCAATGATTGTGAAGATGGTGCAGGACAAGTGTTTCATTCTGTGGTACATAGGGTCACTATAAGTTGTAACCAACTGGATAGCACCAAACGTCAGCAACATCCATTCAGTAAGCAGAGGTTTTTGGAGCATTTACTATGCATGTCCTGAGCACTGTTCAGAAGTGACAGACATAGTTCCTGTTGGCTTGGAGAAGACACAGTGGTTCTCAAAATACAGTTTCTAGCAGCTTCAACATTTCCCTGAAAACTGCTTGCTGTTGTTAGGCGTTGTCAAGTTGGTTTCGACTCATAGCGACCTTATGCACAACGGAACAATATACTGCCCGATCTTTCCTCTTCATTTCCAACCTTTGCGTCCCAGTCACCAGTAATCGTTAATACACTTCACTGCATGTTTGATCAATTTCAGACTGGAGAAGTTGATAGGATTCTTCAAGTTCATCTGGCGTTAGTGGTTGGTGCCTACATTTGAATAATAGTGATATTAACTGGTCTTCCTTGTTGCTATTGCAAAGTGCCATTGAGCTAGTTCTGACTCGTAGACACCCTGTACAGGGTTTCTGAGGCTTTAAATCGTCGAGAGAGCATAAAGCCTCATCTTTCTTCCATGGAGCAGCTTGCTGGCTCAAACGGAGGACCTTGGGGTTTGCCTTTCATTACTTATCATATGGAACCACCATACTTGCTGATCTTTCCTGTAGACATATGGATGTTATCCTATCACAGACCGCATCGTACGTCAAGATAGAACTTGAAGTGATCCTTTTGATGATCACTTCAATTTTGCATTCCCAGCATAGTAAATCATATGATTGTCAGATTCAAAATGGCTAATACCAGTCCATTTTAGCCCACTAATATCTAGGATGGAGCCCTGGTGTGGCACTGTGGGTTAATGCTCCAGACTGCAAAGCCATTTGAACTGCAAGGTTGGTGGTTCACGCTCACCACCTTCTCCTTGGAAATCCTATACAGGGTTGCTATGGGTCAGAACCAACTTGACAGCTCTTAACAACAACAACATCTAGGATATGTATTCCATTTCATTTTTGACAACTTTTGATTTTTCTAGATTCACACTTCCTATATTCTGTGTTCCAATTATTAATGAATGTTTGCAGGTTTCTCCTCATTTTGAGTTGTACCTTGTCAGCAAATGAAGGTCTTGAAAGCCTTACTCCATTTGCATCATTGTGGTCAACTCTACTTTGAGGAGGCAATTCTTCTCCAGTCTTATTTTGAGTGCCTTTCAACCTGAGGGGCTCATTTTCTGGTACTATATCTGACAATATTTTGGTGATTTTCATAATGTTTTCATCTTCTGGTACTATATCGGACAATGTTCAACTGTTATTATTAAGGTTTCAGTGACTACACATTTAGAAATAGTCTGCTTTTCCTTCTTCCTAGTCTCAGTCTGGAAGCTCAGATGAAACCTGTCTACCCTGGGAGACCCTGTTGGTATTTAAAATCTCAGTGGCATAGCTTCCAGCATCACAGCAACATGAAAACCACCACAGCACAACAAACTGATAGACAAGTGGTGGGAAACTGCTCTCAGGTAGACTGAATCCGAAACACTTGCATTTTAACATGTCCTCTAAGATAAACCCAAATTTAGAACCAATGGTCTAGTGGGTTCCAGCTTTGTCTCATTGTCCCTTCCCTTCACCTGGTCTGCGTTTCCTCATCATTAAATGTTTTGTGATTTTGTGACACTAATCTATTCTGTTTTATATCCTCTTTACAGAAAAACTCAGCTTTGAGTTGGACTATGATTCAGGTAAGTAGCCTACATCAGGATAGGAGGGAGTGAGGAGTCCAAAACTGAAATGCAGAGGCAATTTTGCAGGGTTTGGCATTGGGCACCATAATAATAATGTGTGTGAATGTGTACTTATATTAATATATCCACACACACGTATACATACATATATAAATACTGTCTTTATAAGGCCTTTAGTAGAACTCTGAAGAGAAGAAGACGCACACACATATCACATCACATACCTGGCATGAAGCTGACATTCTGAATCAGAATGTATTGAGAAGATAGAAAGATTAAATCAAAAAGAGAGAAGATCTATCAGAGAAATCTTCCTGGATGAGAGGAACTTTGATATGGGTTGAAAAAACCACACTCTTAGCACTGTTAGGAACTCTTACTCCATCTCAAATGTAGTTTCATAGATGATAGTTGGAAGGAGCGTAGCCTGTGAATGGGAAAGGAGTGAACAGAATGGACCCCATTCAAGGATGTTGGTCCAATGTATCAACCTATAATCCTCATGGGTAATGGACCTGTTGAAGGGATTCTCTAGCCATGTATACATCTGAATTTATAGATTGTTCTCAATTTGTGGATACTAAAAATTATATAAGGCAGGTAAGCCAGAGGGCCTGTTGGAAGTATAGACTGTGAATAAGCAGGTCAGAATGATTTCTGGCAGGTAAGAAATGAGCAATTCCAAATTTTGGACTGAAGGGTAGAATGTCTGAAGCCACTGAGATGCTGGAAGGGAAGAATGTAGTATGTCAGCAGGGAGGAGGCGATCAGAGCAGGCTCTGGCAGCTTGGGAAGTCAACCAGTGTAAGGTGAACAGAGCCACTTTCCAGAATCAAGAGAGAGCTTGAATATCCAAGCTCTCCTTATCCTATAAGGCAGTTTTCTCAGACTTTCATATGCACACACATCACCTGGAAGATCTTGGTAAAATGAAGATTCTAATTCAGTGGGTTTGGGGTGGGGCCTGAGATTCTGCCTTTCTAACATGTTCCCGGGTGATGCCCAGGCTGGTGGTCCACGTAGGCACTTCTCACATTGTTGATAATAATAACACTAGCCGCTGGGTGCGAGTAAAATTTTTAGCTCTTCTTTTAAGGTAATAACATGCTTGTTGATGTCTGTATCCTTTTGGTTTTACCCACAGCTCACATTTCTCTAGATCCCCAGACTTCTCACCCCAAGCTCCTCTTGTCTGAGGACCACCGGCGGGCTCAGTTCTCCTACAAATGGCAGAACTCACCAAACAACCCTCAACGTTTTGACCGGGCCACCTGTGTTCTGGCCCATGAAAGTTTCACGGGGGGGAGACACACATGGGTGGTGAGTGTAGACTTGACCCATGGGGGCAGCTGTACCATGGGTGTGGTAAGGGAAGATGTGCAGCGGAAGGGGGAGCTGCGGCTGCGGCCAGAAGAGGGGAACAACAACAACAACAACACACAGCTGTACCATGGGTGTGGTAAGGGAAGATGTGCAGCGGAAGGGGGAGCTGCGGCTGCGGCCAGAAGAGGGGGTGTGGGCAGTGAGGCTGGCATGGGGCTTTGTCTCGGCTCTGGGCTCCTTCCCCACAAGGTTGACCCTGGAGGAGCAGCCCCGGCAGGTGCGAGTGTCTCTGGACTATGAGGTAGGGTGGGTGACCTTTGTCAACGCTGTCACCCATGAGCCAATCTACACCTTCACAGCCTCCTTCACTGGGAAGGTCTTTCCTTTCTTTGGGCTCTGGGGCCGAGGATCCAATTTCTCCTTGAGCTCCTGAGAGCTTCCTCTAAGTACAAGACTTAAATAGAGTTCTGTGTGAACTTGACCCCTGGCTGAATTCCCTGGGAGACTTGGGGTAGAAATTAACTGCTTTAAATGATAAGATGTGAGTTTGGATTTTGTCAAAGGGCATCTTCAACCCAAAGATGAAACCTTTTTCCCAATGCCCAGTCAATGGCCAGGATATCCGGAGACTTGGGCCACTGCCAGCCCTACTCATCACCATCTCCACCAGACAAAGAAGCAGCTGGATAGAGGAAAATGTAATGGATTTGGAGTCAGAAGACCTGGGTTCAAGACTAACCCTTGTCATCAATCATTGTGTGACCCTAAGTAAGGAGCCTCACCTCTCTGTATCTTGGTGTCTTCCAAAAATATTGGAGCTCATTTCTTCATACCCTCAAGGAACATTTATTGTGTGCCAAATTTGCACCAATCCATAAAGAGTCTCTAGTGATATAAAACCATAACAAAACATGGCCTGTCTCTGAAGACGTTTGCAGGAAGAGACAGAAAGATTGAGGGAAATTATAGCATAGCTTATAATATAGCACAACCATGGTTCTGTGATAGGGATCTAAGTAGAGTGTTTTGGTGCAGAGGGGCCTAAGGTAAATGCATATGCTGATCCCAGCTTGCTGGGGACTTTTGAGGGCTCACTCTGCTCAAAATTTAAAAACCAGAATTAATGATCATCAATTAATTCAGGAGTCCTGGTGTGGTGCTGTGGGTTAATGCGCCAGACTGCAAAGCTGTTTGAACTGCAAGGTCGGTGGTTCAAGCTTACCAGCTGCTCCTCAAAAATCCTATACAAGAGTCGCTATGGGTCGGAACCAACTTGACAGCACTTCACAACAACAACAACAATTAATTCATCGCTGCCATTACCACCACCATTTTGATAGTTATCATGATTTATGTACTTAGTATGTGTCATCTTGAACCCTTTACGTGTCTAATGTTGTTTAATCTTGGTAATTCTATGAGACAGAGCCTATTATTACTCCCACTTTTAAAGTTGACAAAGCTGAGGACTAGTGAGTTTGGGTTATTTGCTCAGCCAATGATTTTAATCTATGTCCAATTTAAGAGCTTATAACCAGCACACTGCATAGCTTTCTTTGGAAGTTGGGCCCCACATGAGTCCTGGTAACTACTTTAATGCTGATCATACTCCCATGAGTTTCATACTGAGAAATAAAGCATCTAGTGAGTGAAATTTTTTCATATTAGCCTATCAGTACCTGTTCCTCCCTTAAGGTAGTTCTTCTTGAACTTTACTTGCTCCGGAAATGTGGAGACAAAGTAGAGGATGGATCCTAAAATGTAATAACTTAAAGTTAAGACAGCTCCATGAACCTCTCTGCTTGCCCGAGAATTGGGATTCCAGTTTCAATGATTGAGGCCCTGATGTTCCTAACTCCTTTTCCAAGACTCCAAAGAAGTGTTGTGTGTTTGCTCCAACATTCACAAGTTGCATCTGAATTTCTTTACAGCTTACATCGTAGCAGATCCTTCCATTACAAAGAATAGCAATCCACTCAAGTTAGTTCAAATAGTGGGAAAGTGTATTCTCAGGACAGACATGGAAATAAGGAAAACAGGACTTTCCACCATTCAGTCAGGTCTCATGGAAAGAAGCTATTAGTGTAGTGGTGATTCAGTAATAGAAACACCCATGTAGGAGTTGTTGTTGTTTGTTGTTAAGTGCTGTCGAGTTGGCTCCAACTCATAGCAACCTTGTATAGGGTCTCCGAGGAGTGGCTGGTGGGCTTGAACTTCTGACCTTGAGGTCCAAAGCAACGTTGCAGTCGAGCACATTAATCCACAGCGCCACACCAAGAGTCCAAAATGTAGGAGAACCAGGGTTCGATTCTTGCAAAACCACCAATTATTGTCTATTGTTATGATGCTGAATGTGTTTGAGGAACACTTCCAGACTAAGATGGGCTAGTAAGAAAGGCTGGTCTTCTACTTCTGAAAAGCAGCCAGTGAAAACCCTATGGGTCACAGGTACCATCTACAACCTATTCACCAGGCAGCATTTCTGTTGTACATGGAGTCTGCATGACAGCTGATTTGATGGCAGTTAACACCCCAGTGAGATGGATTGGCAATATGGCAGCATCAATAGGCTCAAGCCTAGCAACAAATGTGAGGTTGGCCCAGAACTGGGCAGTGTTTTGTTCTGCTGTGCATAGGGTCGCTATGAGTCGGTATCGACTAGATGGCACCTAACAACAACAACAACAACAACAACAACACAGCCATGGGAAATAGTAAGGGGAGGAGGAAGAACTGGAGATTCATAAAATGCTAATAATCATAGCAAACATACTGTCACTTGGACCAGACACTGTGTTTTACATATTTATTTAATGCTCACAGCACCCCTATGAGTTAGATATGATTATTGATAGCCCCCGGGCATTTTATATATGAGGGAATTGAGACATGTGGAGGCTGAGTGTTGTTAAAGTGCTGTGCAATCAGCTCCGACTCATAGTGACTCTGTATAGGGTTTCTGAGGAGCAGCTATGGGTTTGAATTGCTGACCTTGTGGTTAGCAGTCCAGTGCCTCTCTCCTATAGCAATTGATCCCAAATCAGTAGATAATAAAAAGCAAAACAAGAATTTTAATTCAAGTGGTTTGGCTCCCAAGTCTGAGCTCTTAACCATTAAGCAAAACTGTCTCTGTGCTTAAGAATTGGTAGACCGAAGGATCGAGGTCTAAGGAAGTTCTAGAGATGGACTCATCCACCTAGCAGCAGGGACCAAAGATATTCCAGCACTCTGCCAGGAGTGTGGTTCTGACTCTCTGCATCTGCTCTCCCTATCTACATTCACTGTAGAGCCATTTTGGATTTCCAAGGGAGTCTGAGCCAATCTTTCTTGGTAAGTCTTAATCTCAACTGCTCATTCTGTAGTTAGACCGCCCTGGGCCAGATGCCTAACCCTGGTCCAGTCATCTGTGGCAGTCTCAGACGAGGCTAGAGGCTCTGACAGGCACCTGCAATGTAACTGACTTCTCTTCCTCTGATAGGATACTTCTGGACAAGTTCTCTGTGTGACATTAACTCCATCTTGTTGTTGCTGTTGTTGTTATTATGCGCCATCGAGTCAGTTCTGACTCATAGCAACACTGTATAGGGTTTCTGAGGAGTGGCTGTTGAGTTTGAACTGCCAGTCTTGCAGTTCACACTGACTTGGTGGTCCAGTGCTTATCTTACAGTGCCACACCAGGACTCCTTAACCCCATCTAGGATGTGGGAATTGTTAGTTGCCACATTTAGGGTGTTCATTCCTAGCTAATGTCTTGGTCTTAGATTTGGGTTGTCATGTTTCTCTGAGACCTTCAGCTTTCTTCCGACTAACTACACCT
>NW_006408851.1:2426223-2432707 GCF_000296735.1 Chrysochloris asiatica
GGACTTACAAGCTTTCTATGGTGATGCTTTTCGCTATTCCTTTCTCTCCCCCTCCAGTGTCTATTTTATAATATAAAACAAGGAAAAACCAAGATTCAAAAGACCGCCAAGCATCTTAATATTGTTCCCCCCTTTTCCACATTCCAACCATGGCTCGATCTCTGTATCGCAGAACTCTGTTGTTGTCAAGTTGTGCATATATCTACCTTTCGTTTTTGAACATCAACTCTACAAGGCTGTTTTTCCTCTCCTCTTCCATCTAGTCCTCCAATATGCACTTCCAGTCCATCTTACACAAGGGGTCAGATTGATTTTCCTCAAACACCACTTTGTCCCTTTATTCCTGATTCAAAATCTTAATGTCCTGTAGTCACCCTCTGCTTGCCTTCCAATTTTCTCATTCCTGAATGTTCCAGATAAACCAGAGCAGTTTCCTCACACTCCTACAAACATGCTGTGGCTTACGCCTCCCTCCACGCTTTCATCTGTGCAGTTATTCTAACATGGAAGGCTCTTACCTTTCTCTCTCACCTGTCAAATCTCCACCTTCCCTACAGAGTACTTTGTCAGTGTTGCTCATGTTTCTCTTCCAAATTCTCACAGCACGTAGCATATCTGCTACTAATTAAACCTACCCACTTATTAGTGTAGTGGTTACGAATCAGGCTGCTAACCTCAAAGTCAGTAGTTCTAACCTGCCAGCCATTCCTCAGGAGAAAGATGAGGCTTTCTGTTCCCGCAAAGCCTCAGAAACCCTCTACAGGGTTGTGGTGAATCAGAACTGACTCCATGACACATAACCACCACACTCTTTTTGGAGCCCTGATGTGGCACTGCAGGATAATGCACTGGGCCGAAAGGTTGGTTTGAACTGAAGGCTAGCGTTTCAAACCCATCAGCCACTCCTCGGAAACCCTAGACAGGTTCTCTATGAGTTGGAACCGACTCAATGGCACTTAACAACAACAATAGCACTCTTAAATACCCATTCATTGCCATCGAGTCAATTCTGATTTCTAACGACCCTATAGATCAGAGTAGAACTGCCACATAGGGTTTCTGAGGCTTTAAACCTTTACAGAGGCCAATTGCCTCTGTTTTCTCTAGTGGAGCAGCTGGGGTATTTGAACTGCTGAACTGCTGGGCATTTGGTTAACAACCTAGTTAACAACATGGTTAACAACCATGGCACCACCGGCTCTTTTTTGGAGTTAACATGCTTAAATATATACAATTTGTTGGGTCCTACAGCATTAACCTGGAGTCCTGGTGTGGTGCTGTAGGATAAGCACTGGATTTTCTGGCCTGTTTGAACTGTAAGGTTGATAATTATATTCATTATTCAGTGCTGTGCAAAAATTACCACAAATTTAACAGTTTAAAACAACACACTTTTATTATATCACAGTTTATTTGGGTCAGAAGTCTGAGCATGACTTTGCCAGGGTCTCTGCTTAGGGTCTCACAAGGCTGCAAACAAAGATTGGTTGGTTTGGGTTCTCATCTGGAGGCCTAACTGGAAAGAATACACTTCCAAGATTATTCAGTTTGGTGGAAATCATTATCTGCAGCTGCAAGATTTAGGGCCCCAGCTTGTTGTTGACCAGATGCTGGAGGCTGCTGGAGCTCCACAAGGCTGCCTGCCGATCCTTGACAGCCACTTACTTCATGGAACCAGCAAGGAGAGTTTCTAGAGTAAGTCTGCTAGCAAGATGGACTCCTTTAACACAGCACATCTCACAGGAATGACACCCACTACCTCTGCCATATAACAACCTGATCATGGCAGTGCTACCCCATCACTTTTGCTGTATTTTAAACAGAATCCCAAGTGGTACAAATGATTAAGTTCTCAACTACTGGCTGAAAGGTTGGTGGTTTGGACCTCAGAGGTGCCTTAGAAGACAGGCTTGGCGATCTACTTCCCAAAAGCCATAGTCTTGAAAACGCTGTGGCAGGCAGCTCTACTCTGCACAAATGGATCAAGTCAGAATGGACTCGATGGTAACACACAACAACAACAACAACAACATTGATTAGAAGCAAGAGCTACCTACACTCAAAGGGAAGGAATTCTATATGAGCATAGACACCAGGAGGTGAGGATCGTGAGGACCATCCTAGAGTCTCTGAACAATGATGACTAAGTGTTAGCTGAGTGGAACAGGACCTCCAGGACCTCAGAGGGACTATTACTCTCAACACGTGCTGAGGTGACACCACCACTAGTGAACTACTGCCATCCAGGTACCTGGGAATTCCTATTTTAATATGAGATTGTGAGAGGCACCATTGTCGGTTCACAGACAAACAGAGATCTCAGGAATGGTCTTAGAGATCAGCGGCCCCAGCCTCTTCAGGAGAACTCACGAACGTGAACCTGGTTTGGGAAGGAGGCTGTGGCTATCTATTGTCCAAGTACCAGAGGATTAAGCTTCAGATCTTGGCTGTGGGGATAAGAAAAGGGGAACATGTTCAGGAGACGGCAGACCTGAAGAAGCACCAAGTAAACTTACTAGAGGACTGGGCAGGGTGGGGGAGGGAGAGAAAGGAGGTCAAGGTGAGTCTGAGATGAGGTGGCCCAGGGACGAGTAGGTCAGAGCTGCTGAGGATGGCTAAGGAGGTGATCCATTGGCTCTTTTCTCCAGTTCAGGATAAATAAGTTCTCATTTCTGTGGAGCACTCCTAGAGACAAAGAAATCCCTCAGTATATTCTGTTGAATCTTCAGCTGGCAACATAACATGTAGCATGAAGACACAAAAGTTAACCGAGCAGTGGTTTTCTTTGACCTTGATGCCACACATGTGCATATCTTTGAATGCACAGGTTTTTGTGTGTGCACATGGGGAAGGAAGAAGGGATTATCATACCTGTTCAATAAGTCTTTGATTTCCTAGGAGAGAGAGAGATGGAAAAAGAGAATCACAATCTGTTCTCAGGTTCTTGTCACCTTCAAATTCCCCCACAAACCACTCTTGGAGGTTGCCTTGGGTGTCACTTTGAGAACTGGGAGTACAGGGGATACCATCCTTTTACTCTGCTGGATGTCTTGGACAAGCCACTGTCACCACATGTCTCAGGAGAAGCCTCTCCCTCCGACACTTCCCAGAGTGGGGTGATGTAGGAAGACTGCCTGCTATTCTGGGAGAACCCATCTTTGGGAGGCATCTTAGAGCAAGCACCTTTAGAGTGTTGGCATTCACTTGCTTGGCCGCCCTCTCCAGCTCAGTGATGTGATTGCTGAGCTGTTGGATTTTGTTGGAGATGTCCAAGACTCTGGCTGCCATGTCTTCCAGTTGGTCTAGCTGCTGCTGAGGGAAGGCATTCAGCTGCCACTTGGCTTGGTGCTGGTTCTTCAGCTCAGCCTCCACCCTGTGATTTCCACAGACTCCCTGAAAGCACAAACTCTAAGAGTCATTGTCAGATAGCTTTTTCCTTGCCTTTCTCAGTCTCTGAATGTTCTGAATGGGAATGCTGATTCCTCAGTCCTCTTCCTCTCATGGCATGGCCTCCATGCAGTATTGCCAAGGCAGATGTGTTTCTCTCCTGCCACCTCACATTCTTATGACATCCATAGAAGCCATGTTATACCAAGATGGGAATGCGCACACACACAACTCATCTGTATATGCTTATTGCCTGCTGTTAGCCATCTTTGAGTCATAGGGTGAGGAAAGAGTCTACACAATGAGCAAGAAGAAGAAAATGGTAGACTGTTAGAAATGGAGACCCATGGCTTGTGGAGTAATCTTCAACTATGAGGACACCTGTTCTTTTTGATGCTCATTGTGAGCCAGATAGAGAAGAGTGGTTTTCATTTAACATATAAGTTACATGAATATCAGAGGGCTTAATTTATCTATCAAAGGACAATCCCCAAGGCCAAGCCCACCACCAGGTCATCAACTTTGAGGCCTTTCCCACCTTTCCCATTAGGCTGCTTCCAAGACAGAGACAGCCTATAAGAAAAATGGCCCCTAAGGGCACTCAAAGGCCATCCTCCCAGGAATCTGAGAAACACACCTGAAGAGTTTGCAGTTTCTCCTCCTCCTGAGCTTTCAACTGCATATGTTCCCCGAGGTCTTTTTTTAGCTTCCTAATCCTTCGACTGAGTCGTTCCTAAAGAAACAGACAGACCTGCTTGTCAGACTGGGAATGAGGAAGCAACTCAATGGAACATGGTGAGGTCCTGGTGCTAGGATGAGACTAAAGTACAAATCTACCTAAAAGAGCCCTTAAAGTATCATGCTTGAGGTAAGGAACATGAGAATTTATTAAATGGATAATGATGGGAGGAAAGCAATGGGTAATTAAAGAAAACAACAAAAACAGCCTTTACTAACAAAATAATTTCTACTTGCCACTAAACGTTTAAAAAGTGTATCTCCTGGAAATCTTATTATTAAATGAAGCAGGGGTGGAGAGAAGTGATGTAAGAGGCAATATATGAACTCTCTGGTTCACTCCTCTGCGCTCCTGGATGGGAAGGACAAAAACCTTCTATTAGATGTAAACCCGTAGTCCAGGCAAGCACATGCCCTCTCTCTAAATCTTAATCAGTGGGTCACTGCTTCCCTAAAGCTAAGGATACAATGAATGCTTTCTATAATATACTATAAGTGATGCCAAGATATAAATAAAGATGGTAACGGTATTGGCATAAACCGTTAATGAATCAAGATGGAAGAAAGTGGTTGGTATCAACAAAAGACTCTGGGAATATTCTTCTTGAAATCTTATTAGATTAATTACAAAAGTGTATTTGCTCTACCAGGTTAAAAAAATATAGTAATGAAATCCACAGTAATGAAACTATATGGCAATGGTACCAGAACAAACAGAAAATACGAAAGGAGAGTTCAGGAACAGATGTATGTGTATAAAGGAATTTAAAAGAAAAGATAGCACATAAGTCAGTGGGAAACGGACAGAATCTGTAGGAAATGGTATTGAGAAAACTGATTTATAGAGAAAAATAAAACTGGGTCCCTATCTTGAACCATGTGTGAAGGTAGACACAAAGTGGATTAAATACCTGTGCATGGAAAGTAAAACTATAGAAAATGAAAGTAATGTTAAAGAATACATTTATGACCCAGGCATAGAAAAAGGTGTCCTAAACAAAGCCTCAGAAGCACAAATCATGAGAGAGTTGTCTAATTTGAGTAAATAAAAAAAATGAAGTATTTCCGTTCAATAATGACACTGTGGACAACATTAACAGAGAAATGACAGGTTGGAAGATGATACCTGCAATGTCAAAATCAACAAGAAACGTATGTGGAGAATATAGCAATGAAAGCCTACAAGTCAACAGGAAGACAGGAATCCAACAGAAAAATGTACAAAGAATATGAACAGTCAAGTCGCAGAAGAGGGGATATAAAAGTCTAAAGAATATGTGAATCGATCACCAAGCTCTTTGATAATTAGACAAATGGAAATTGACACAATAGTGAGATATTATTTGATAATCTCTCGGATGGATAAAAGTTATACAACTGGATATAAGCTAGTGTGGGATTGTCGTGTGGCTATCAGAATCTTAACACATGCTGGCTAGCTGTGCATTGGTACAAACATTCTGGGGAGGGTCTCGATCACTTTAGTGGCCTTTCCTTTAAGAACCAGTGGTCTTGTTTCTGAGCTTAAAAAGCAACAACAAAAAAGCTATTTCTGTAGAGTATCAATGTTTACTAAAGGCAACCCCGTGTGTGTCAGAGTAGAACTGTGACACCTAGGCTTTTCAGTGACTGATTTTTTTTGGAAACAGATTGACAAATCTTTCTTCCATGGCTTCTCTGGGTAGACCTGAATCTTCAACCTTTGGTTTAACAGTAAAGCTTGCCAACATACGCACCACCTAAGGATTCCATTTTTGAATAAGCAGTCCTGAAAATTCCTTACTTGGGTCCTCCCTGCCTCTGAGTTGATCTGACTCATAGTTGACCCTATATAGAGTTTCTGAGACTGTAAATCTTTATGGTTGGTGCATAAATTTGAATAACAGCTTCATCTTTCTCTGGCGGAGCAGCTGGTGGGTTTCAACCACTGACCTTGTGATTAGCAGTCCAGTGCTTAACCCACAGCACCACCAGGAATCCTTTTAAGTCTTAAGGAGATGTGTGTATTACAGCATTGTTTGGGGCATCAAAGAGTTAGAGTTATCTAACATCTACTAAGTGGGAAATGTGTAAGTAAAGTAATCCAGATGTCCACTATGGAATATTGGGTGGTTGTCACAGTATTCCATAGTATAGTATAGAATATGGGCTGTATGACACACAAAACGTAGGCTGATCTTAAAAACGTTTCACGGGAGAAAGATGAGGCTTTCTGCTCCCGTAAAGATTTACAGCCTCGGAAACCCTGTACAGGGTCGCTATGAGTTGGAACCGACTCCACGGCACTTAACAACAACAACAACCGTTTAGCAAATGGCATCTTTTCAGTCCACAATGATTCTAAAACTAAAATATAACC
>NW_006408851.1:2432807-2438976 GCF_000296735.1 Chrysochloris asiatica
TCTGCTCCCGTAAAGATTTACAGCCTCGGAAACCCTGTACAGGGTCGCTATGAGTTGGAACCGACTCCACGGCACATAACAACAACAACATAAGGGAAAATCAGGAAACAGAAGGAGGCCTATATGTGATGTCACGTTGTAAATTAAATACATGGCACAATACAGCAGTATGAGTTTTACTAAACTGTCTACATGTGAAAATACAACATACTCTTTAGAATGGCTCCATGTGAGAGGGGGTAGTGAAATGGAATGGAGGGTGGTGACAAATGGAATAAGTAAAGCAAGAAAGGGCTTTATGGGCTAAATAAAAGGGTGTACTATTAGCTGAAGAGTACCTGTTTGAGTAACTAAATCTTTCCTACTATAGATGAAAAAACAAAACAAAACAACACAACAACAAAAAAACAGGCAAGGTATTTGAGGACATTTTCTTGTTATGTTCTATTTATGGGGGAGGCTTTGATTTTTGTGGTTTTCCTCATTCTCCCTTGTAAACTCTTAAAATGTTTTGTCTTGGGAAGACTAGACCTCCACACCATTGGAGATGTGTCAGTAGAGGGTGGTGTTGCAGAAGATGAGTTTGGATGTCATGTTTCTGGCCCTAGGATTCTGCTGAAGAAATCCAGGTGAGAGGTCATCAAAGGCATTCAGGCTTTTGTAAGCAATAAGCTTAAGTAAGCAAAGGAGACAATGATGTCATTATTGTTGCTGTTGAGTGCCATCGAGTAAGTACTGACCCATAGCGACCCTGTATAGGGTTTCCAAGGAGCGACTAGTGAACTTGAACTGCCGAGTTGGTGATTCTAATCGACTTTGCAGTCCAGTGCATTAATCCACAGCACCACACCAGGACTCCAATTAGGAGGTTATTAAAACCTTGTTTCCACTTATTGGGTGTTACCTGCAGGCATGTGCCAGCCAAGAAAGAATAAAAAACTCACAGAGAAAATTATAGACAATTGAAGTGTTCATTAACAGTAAAACTAATAACAAAATTTTAGTATTTTCTAAAATGGGATATGCTGCTTAAAATGAATAAAGCACATGTACTAGAAAGAAACCCAAGATGTTAATTACCATAAATTCAGACATCTTCATGTGAAAACAATTGCAATATATACATATAGTATGTTTTAAGAAAAACTACTAAAGAATCTCCTGATTCATAGAGACCCTTATAGGGTTTCCAAGGATCTGATGGTGGTTTACACTGCTGACCTTGAGGTTACCAGTCCAGTGCTTATCCTACAGCACCACACCAGGACTACACTAGAGGAAGTTGCTCTTGTTGTTGTTGTTGTTAAGTGCCATCGAGTCGGTTCCGACCCATAGCGACCCTGAATAGGGTTTCCAAGGCTGTAAATCTTTACGGGAGCAGATCGCCTCATCTTTCTCCCGCGGAGCAGCTGGTAGTTTCGAATTGCTGACCTTCCGGTTCGCAGCCTGATTCGTAACCACTATGCTACCAGAGCTCCTTGTTGTTAGGTTCCTTCAAATTGTTTCCAACTCATATTGACCCTGTATAGGGTTTCCAAGGCGCGTCTGATGAGTTTGAACTGCCATCTTTGTGGTTCAAACAGACCTGTAGCCCAGTGCTTTATCCTACATTGCTACACCAGGACACCACTAGAATGAGTGGGAGGTGGCAAATGGGCAACATGGGTTTCATTCATGGTCTTGGTGAAGGTGGCAAGTGTGGTTGAGCCGGGGAAATGATTGTGTGAATACAAAAGTTCAGGTCTCACAAAGCTCAAACAAGCAAAAAGCCTTTATTTTGCTACCCCCGTCATTCTACCACTTTCTCTGTCTCTCCCCTCTCTTGAATTTCTGGAAGGAGTAATCTCACTGTCTTCACATCCACATCTCTTCAATTCTCACTAATCTGGGTTGTTTCCCATCACTCTTCTGAAACATCCCTGTTCAAGGTCACCAGTGATCTCCAGTGATAAAATGCGGTGATGCCTTCTTCTCAAGCTTCCTCTTCTTTGATGCAATCTTCCCCTCATACCTCTCCCTCTCACTTTTTTTACCTCTGTCCCTCCCACCACTACTTCTTGGATTCTCCATTGTTCCCATAAATGGAGGTCTTCCACTTAACCCATTGTTTTCTCCAGACTCTGTCCTTAGTTTTTAACCCTGGTGGCTTCAAATCCTAGCATAATTCCCACACCAGTTCCTTTTCCTAATAACTAATCTCACATTTCCAACTGAGAACTAAGTATCTTCTACTGTCCTGTTGGCAGCTCAGAATCAATGTGAACAGATCAAACTTAACCACTCCCTTCCCCAACTTCTCCTGCAACGTACTCCTCTTGACCTCTGTATTTCTGTCACTGAGCCCACAATTTGGCTGGCCATCAGCTTGAAATCTCAGTCATATTTTTTCCTTTATCTCTTCAAAATGGCTCCTCATTAGCTAAGATAAAGCCATACTCCTTAATCCATCATCCCAGACTCTTCGTGACCAATACCTGTTTACATTTCTGCTGTTATCTCTTTCTACATCCCTGCACACTCTCCACTCTCTAGCCAAATACAGTTGCTTTCTGTTTCCCTGAACATACTCCATACTTCCTCACACCTTATCTTTTACTTCTGCTGTCAGGAATACCCACTACGTATTTCTGTCTGTCAAAATTAGGTCCAGTCTTCCAATACAGTTTTTAAAAAGTCATGGTTCTCTTCTCTGACATTGTTTAATAGTTAATAAAGAGTTTAAAGTCAACTACAGGCACTGTGTAAATGAAACAAGAAAGCAAACAGCTATAAAGATAAATGCATGGAAAGGTTGAAGATAATGCAGATGTATCATTCACAATATTAAAAATTAATGGACTAAAGTCCTATGTCTTAAGAATTGTACTTATTCATATACTATTTATTAAATGCTATTTAGTGGATACATGTCATATGAAAAATTCCTGGTGTGGTACTGTAGGATAAACACTGGACTGCTAATTACAAGGTTGTGGTTCAAACCCACCAGCTGCTTTTTGGAAATGTTATACAGGGTTGCTATGAGTTTGAATTGACTCGATGGCATTTACAGACAAAAACAATACATATCACATGAAAAAGGGACTCATCAAAATTAAAGAGCAAAATTTATAATCTCTTTTTTATCAAAAACAATCCTTAGGGAAAAAAGGACAAATTGAAATATAAGCAGTGGTCACTATATACATAAGGGAAGTTCAAAAAATTCTTGGAAAAATGGAATTGAAAGATAATGAAATTTTCTTCCCATTAACTTTTTGAAACTCCCTCGTATTAAGTCTTGCTTTGGATTAATGGATATTTTTCAATGCTTGTGATTTCTCAGTTAAAACCAAAATAGCATTAAATAGTGGTAAAACTTGAAAACCTAGTAATATTGAAATTCATTCTCAAACAGCTTAATATCTAAAAGAAAAAGTGGTTTATTGACAAAAAGTTACCTTGCTCGTATACAGCCACACAGGCCCCCCCACCACCACATTTTCAAAAGCATCACACTTACTTTCAAAAACATCCTCCACATGTGTCCCGACTGTTAACGGGCTGCTCTGAGAGAGAATGATGAGGCTTTCTGCTCCCATAAAGATGTTGTTGTTGTTATGTGAGTTGGAGACGGTTCTGACTTATAGTGACCCTGCATAGGGCTTCCAAGGCTGTAAATTTTTTCCGAGGCTGTACATTTTTACAGGAGCAGAAAGCCTCATCTTTCTCCCGTGGAACAGCTGGTAGTTTCAAACTGCTGACCGTGAGATTAGTAGCACGATTGGTAACCACTACGCTACCAGAGCTCCTTCCATACAGCCTTGGCAATCCTATACAGGATGGCTATGAGTCAGAACTGAGTCTACAGCACACAACCACCACCACCAATTATTACCTCTTATGAACCCTGGCGTGGAGCTGTAGAATAAGCACTGAACTGCTAACCCAAATATCGGCAGTTCAAATCCACTGATGGCACACAACAACAGTAACAACAATTTTTTCTTACAAGAAAATGGTGGAATTGATCACTAAACCTGAAAATATCCACATGATTATGCATCTAGAAAATCTCAGGAAATTAACTTAAGGAACACAAAACAGCAAAGACTCTCGTTTGAATTTGAATGTTGTTGTTAAGTGCTGTGGAGTGGGTTCCAACTCATAACCACCATGTATAGGGCTTCTGAGAAGCAGCTGATGAGTTTGAATCACCCACCTTATGGTTAGCAGTCCAATGCTTATCCTATCCCCACCAGGACCAATTACCAAAAAGTTAGCCTTTTAAAATATTTAACTGCTCTCAATAGAAGGATCCCTGGTAGCGTGGCTCACGAGCTGGGCTGCCAACTACAAGGTCAGAAGTTTGAATCCACTTGTTGCTCTGAGGGAGAAAGCTGAGGTTTCCAGCTCCCGTGAAGATTTACAGCTTTGGAAACCCTACACGGAGTCTCTAGGAATCAGAACTGATCTGGAGGCATACAACCACCACCACCGCTCTAAACAGAACCAAAGACACATGAGGTTTAAATAAAAACAATTTAACATCTGATTCAGAAATAGAAAATAATTAGTGATATATATAGCTAGTTGAGAAGATTAAATAAGCCTCCCAAAGTCATAATTCTAAAAGTAGTTAATACAGTCAATGCCATGCCAATCAGAATGTTAGGGAATGCTTTTTTTTTTATAAAAGTTAGGAAAATTTCATAGATACATTCCTCTGAAAAGACAGTGGGCAAGAACCAGTTTACCAAAAAAGAATTAAATGGCAAAGATGCTGCCATATTTAAATATAAACCACAAATCAACAAACATGAAAACTGCATAATAATAATTTTAGGACAGGAAAAATAATAAAAGGACTAAAGAGTATAAAAATGTTATACATTTTATTATAAGAACTTAGGTTATGCCAAACCAGAAACACACAGAATTGGAAAGAATGCTCTGGGGACAACTGGATACCAGAAAAGAAAAAATTAACATGGAATCATCTTTCACACACTATAATATATTAATTTTTAATTAAGTCATAAAGTATTAAATCTTTAAATATAAAATTGAACAACAGAATCAGATTAGACAAATGTCTGCGTGTTTTAGACATGGAGATTATATATTTTTTAAAAGAATAGAATTGGATTAGATATAAATGTCTAAAATTTTTGCACCACAATGTCATAAAAAAGAAAAATAACATAATAAAAATGTAGGCTAAGCATAATCAATATGAGCTTATTTATCCAAAAGAGAAACTACTTTGATGCCAGTATGTGGACTTGATGCCCTGATTCTAAGGGAAAATGTAGACAATGACTTTTCACATGGATAAAAACCTCATTGACGGCATTCATAACCAAGGAAAGTAAAACAATTCAAGTCACTCTTATACACTAAATAAACTAGTAAACTACTTAGAATCAGATACATGGTGATAGACCACCAGAATATTTTACTTTGAAATTATGATATCAACATTTAGGAGAAGACACGCCCCTCTTGATCTACTTTGTGTTTCGGGGTCCACTGCTAGAATCACTGCTTTGAGAATACCTCAACCCTCTTGCCTCTTCTCTATAATACTTTACAGGAAATTCCTTATGCTTGGATAAACTCTAACATCACCTTTTCCTTAACTGCCCTCAAGTAGCCTCTCAAACCATATTAAGTCCCTAGTTTCAAACCACACACACGTGCTCCATACTGCAACCAATCCTTCTCAGTTCTTCTTTCCCAGTCCTCTCTTTTCAAACCTTTCGTGTTTCTACCTCCACTCACATAACTGATGTTCTTTCCTGACATAGTATTGAGCACATAAAGCCTGTAACACCTAAGTCATCTCCCAAACTGAAAGACTACCTACACTTACAGACACTTTCTTTGTACTCTCACAAAGGGCATTCAACACAATGTTCACATCTCTGCTACCATCTTAACAGACTGCTCAGTATCGTTCAAAACTCTCTACCATCCTTCTTCAAAATATTCTTCTCTTGGCGCAACTGGGACACCACTCCCCTGGTTTTCCCCTGCCTTTCTGGTGACTAGTTCTACATTTCCTTTGCTGATTCTTATTCGATTCTTTCCAGAGTTGCCTAATTTCCTTAGATTTTGATACCATCTTTATTCTGACGGAGTTTTGACTTGTTGTTGTCAGGTGCCATCGAGTCGGAACCGACTCATA
>NW_006408851.1:2439696-2450336 GCF_000296735.1 Chrysochloris asiatica
TGTTAATGAGTCTTCCTCCAATCCTGATGCCACGTTTTTCTTCATAGAACCCAGCTTCTCGTATTATTTGCTCAGCATACAGGTTGAATAAGTATGGAGTTTTGACTTAGGTGCTAGAAATACTACCACGGACTCTCTTTGTAGATCCAGACTTGATATCCAACTGCTTTTCAAAGACCCTACTTAGCTGCGTCTCAACTTGGACTCAACTTGTTCTAAATGAAACTCTTGATGTTTCATTCAAACTTGTTCTCCCTAGTCCTTATCTTTCACATCATTCATCCAGTTTCTCAAACCAGAAACTTATACACTAAGTCATCTTTGATTTCACGCATTCTCTTGCCCCACTTAACAACTTGTCAATTCAAGCGCTAACGATAAATTCTTCAAATGTATCAAGACTTTTCCTAACTTGAGGCCTCTCTAGGTGCTCTCTCTTTTCCAGTATTTACCACAGCCATCTTTTCCAAAAGGTTTTCACTGACTAGACTATATAAGATAAAAATGACCAGTTGCTGTGGAGTCAATTCTGACTCAGAGCAACTCTTTGTGTGCTAGAGTAGTAGAATTGTGCTCTCTGGGGTTTTCAACTGCTGATTTTTGGAAATAGATCAAGACTGCCTTCCAAGGCCCATCTGGGTGGACCTGAACCTCCAAGGTTTTCTTCTTTTTTTTTCTTTTGTAACCATACATGTTAACTGTTTGCACCATTCAGGAACTCCATAGGCTGCCAATTATTTTCCGTATCAGACCCTTGTTTGTTTTCTTCCTGTTGTTGTAATGTCCCTTCGAGTTAGTTTCCACTTTTAGCGACCCTGAATCGGGTTTCCAAGACTTTAAATCTTGGGAGCAGGAAGCCTCATCTTTCTCCTGAAGAGCTGCTGGTGGGCTCATATCACGAACCTTGTGGTTCGCAGTCCAGTGCTCATCATATGGAGCCACCAAGCTCCTGTTTTCTTCCTAGCTTATAAAACAAACAAAAAACACTTGTAGTTTATCTGAGTCCTTATTTGTTTGTCTCCCTTACTAAGCTGCAGTAGGGATAACATCTGTCTTGTTTTCCATTGTATTTCTATCACTTATTACAATACTGAACAACTGTTGTTATGTGCCGTGGAGTTGGTTCCGACCTATAGTGACCCTGTACAGGGTTTCTGAGGCTGTAAATCTTTACGGGAGCAGAAAGCCTCATCTTTCTCCCGCAGAACAGCTGGTAGTTTCGATTCGTAAGCACTAGGTTCGCAGCCTGATTCGTAACCTCTACGCTACCAGAGCTCCTTCTGAACACACAGTAGGAACTTTTAAAATGTGCAGATATCATTGCTATTCATTGATTTTAGTTTCCTATTATAGGATAATGAGAATAATACTGACAAGTCTAAAGGTGGATCTAAAAATGAGGACTACGAATCATCTTTGTATTTTTTACATGCCTAGCACAACATCCTACACAAAGTACAAACCTGAGTAAGCATTAAATGAATGAGTGGATTTCTCCATCCCAAGCCAGGAAACAGTGTGCTTCCTAAGTATCTCTGGCTTCATCAACAGGCAGGAACCCTCCCCTGCTCCTATGGTGAACTACACCTAAACCAAATGATGTCAAAACCAAAGAGAACTTCACCTGTTTGGTTTTCTGAATTGTTTCTCAACCTTTTTGTAGTCACCCCAGTCTAGACTCCAGTTTCCCATTCTGTATCAAAACATGATCTCATAAAGTCAAGTACTGAAAAGAAGACTTTGGAAATCTATATCTCATTATTGGATAGAAAGACGCCACAGTCAGAATATCCCAATATTCCAGTCAACTGAGTACTTGATGATTTGGAAGGGAGTTGGCAAAAATAATTCCAAAGCTAACTGGCAGAATAAATGTGTGCAAATAGCCACAAAAAAAAAAATGGCTGAAAAAATGAGAGTAATACTGTAAGGACTCCTGGTGTGGCGCTGTGGGTTAATGAGCTGGACTGCAAAGTCGGTTTGAACTGCAAGATCGGCAGTTCAAGCTCACCAGCCACTTCTTGGAAACCTTATTCAGGGTCACTACGGTTTGACATCAACTTGACGGTATTTAACAATGACAACAACTGTAGGGTTTATAAAACCTATCCAACATCAAAACATATTACAAAAGATTTAATATTCAGAACGATTTGGCCTATGGGCAAGAATAGAAATAAGAATAGAGTAAAATAGAATAGTCAAGGAAATATGCAAATGTGTATGCATATTTGGCAGATTGTGAAGGTGGCTCTCAAATCATTGGGGGAACTGATTATTCTATTGGATAAAGTTAATTTCCTACCTTACTCTTTCATTAAACTATATCTCAGCTAGTCTAAGGTCTCTAAACTGTAATTTGAAGTATTTTCATTGCAGCATTTTGTGTAATCTTAATGCAAAACAAATAATCTGGAAAACCCCAAATGTCGGCTAAGTTATGGTATATTCATATAATTGAATAGAATACAGGTATTGAAAAGAAAATGAGGAAATGTCCAAGACATATTTCCAGATGATAAAGAAAAGGAGTTACAGAAAAAAGTAGAGTCCTTCTGTGGGCTTTTATTTTGTTTTTAAGAATGTATATATACACAAAATTTTCTGGAAGGAAACACAAAAATCTTACAATGTTAGCCCTGTCTGGGTACTGAGAATTGAGGGAAGCAAAGAGAATGGTTTGTAGCTTTAACTTTATACTTTTCTGTGTTACCTTTTATTACCAACAGCATGTAACTTTTAGGATGAAAAAAAAAAAAAGCACAATAAGATAAACATAGTCATAATAAGAAGAAAGGAAGGAAGTTAGGAAGAGAGGGAGAAAGGAAAAGAAGAAGAGAAAGACAAAAGAAACGGGCAAGAGAAAGAAAGAGCCATGTACTAATTTCCAAGTTTCAATGTATCTGAAGGATCACTGGAAGCTTATATAAACCTTGATTGCGTATTTGACCATGTTGCTAGCATTGTCAAGCAGAGAGTAATGTAGATCTAGTACTGACAGGGTTTTTGTTTTTTGTTTTTCCTTTCTCTTTTACTTTAAAAATAAAATCTGTAGAAGCTATGGAGTTTTGGCAATGTCTCAGTACTGATAGGGTTTCGCATTATCTAGTCCATCTTTAACTCTACAGATGGGCAAACCAAGGGTAGCTCATTTTTCCTGGGAATCTGACATTGTTGTTACTGCCGGCTACATCAAGTTGATTCTGACTCAGGGCAGCCCCGTATGTGTAGAGTTAAACTGCTCCCTAGAGTTCCAAGGCTGTGATGCTTTAAAAACAGATTGCCAGTCCTGTCTTTCCAGGTGCCTCTGGATGGATTCTAAACGCCAACTTGTTGACTAGTGGTCAAGTGTTTGTGCCACCCAGAAATTCCTCACAGTGACAATATCCCCTTTAAAAATTGTTGTTGTTGTTGTTAAGTGCCGTCGAGTCGATTCTGACCCATAGCTACCCTGTATAGGGTTTCCGAGGAGCAGCTGATGAGCTTGAACTGCCGACCTTTAAAAATAGACTCTTATTAATACAGAGAAGCAATAGAATTAAGCAGGAGAAATAAAGGCACTGTTATCGAGCCCTGTGATGTGCCAGGCATAAGGAGCAGGCTTAGAAGGGGGTAAAACTCAGGGAGGTGGAGGCAGACTGCAATGACGTGGCTTTACCTTGTAGTGACTGATGGCGTCTTCAATGGTCAGCTCCCGATGAGCCTGGTGTTCAGGGGACTCTAGGCATTTCACACACAGAAGAAGGCTGCTCTCATCACAGAAAAAGCTCACCCTCTTCTGGTGACTCTGGCAGACGTAGCCTTCTCCCAGTACCTTTTCAGAACAGGGGGCCCGACAGATGGGGCAGCTAGAGCTGACAGTTTCCGAGGTCGTTGAGACCTTAAGGTGATGGGCCAAGCACCCTCGACAGAAGAGGTGTCCACAGTCGATGCTCACGGCCTCCTTTAGGTGCTCCCGGCAGATGGAGCAGAGGCCCTCCTCCTTACCGTCCTGCAAAGGAACCGTGGTCTCCATCCCACCCCCTCAGCCTCCAGCCTGCAGGGACTCCCTCCCCACTGAGGCCTCGGAAGGTCTGCCACACCAAACAGTCCCAGATAAGGTAGCTCAACTTGAAGGAAGCAGCCTGGAGCAGCTGAGAGGACATGACTCAGCCCTCTAGCTTCAGGCCAACTGCCCACTACTGTAGCATGGACCATCTAGACCCCAATTCCACCCACGTTTCAGAAATATCTAATAAGTTTTGGAAATATACCCTCTGGTTTCCTTATATTAGCTAAACTTGAAATCATGCTTCATTTTTCATAGAGCTGGAGGAAGCAGATGATTCAAAAATCAATTTATGTTCCAGTCAAGAGCTTTCTGTGAGTATTTTTACAGCCCATAATTCAAGTGCCAGAATGCCATGGTCAGAAGTGAGTATCATAAATCCATAATGCGAAAGCCTCCTCTGATTGCTCTGTTGAGAGAATTTGGCAGGAATTTGGATGGCTTGTAACCACATTCTGAGAATTTGACTATTTACTATTGATTATTACTACCGATCATGTGCATCAGCATCCTTGTTAACCAGTCATTTTTCCAACCAACATCTTTTCCAGGGATGCATGGATTCCATGAGAGAGAAAGGGAAAGAGAGCAGGAAAGAGCAAAGATACATGTTCACTATGAAGCCATTTTGTCCCTTCCTTTCAAACCACCTCAAAAGATGATTCCAGGAAGAAATTACTTCCTTATTTCCCTTAAAGACTGTGCAGTCTTAACCCCTCATCTTTACACCTCTTGCCTAGTTCCCCCATGAAAAGCTCACAGAGTACCCTACCTCCATTTCTTCTGCTACAATGTCAGGTCATTTTCTCAGGCTCCAGACCTGGGGAGATGGCCAGCAGGTGAATGTTTTCTTTAAAATTGTGCCAGTCATATATGCTCACGTGTCAGTGAAATGTTCATGTGTCAGTGAAAAACTGGAGGACAGCTGGAGAAATCCACCTCTCCGCGAAGCACTTAATTATCAGGAACATGAAACTCCTTCCTCATGATTGGGTGAGTTTAAGGTAGTTGAGGGTGAGGTGGACTTTGGTTGGGGCAAGGTGTGGCCTGTTTGATCACAGGGAGGAGGAAAGTCTTGACAGTTTTGATGTAATATGACAGGAGTCAAGTCACAGAACAAAGACTCTTGGACCCCCAATTTATAGAACCTCAGGATCCAGGTGGTACCGAGTTAGAACCCTGGCATCTACTCATGATGCAGGAATAGCAGCCACCCACTCTACCACTCTTCAGTTCCTGCCGGGTCAGCTTGGTCTTGTTGCTGATGTTGAAAGAAGGCTGCCAGTTGAGGCTTTAAAAGTTCAGAGATTCTTGCTGAAAACTTCACCCCATGACTCCCTCCCTCAATCTCACCACTGTCTGTTGTGGGGTTGCTACTAAAACATGGCTTTCTCTGACATCACTGTCCCTTGGCTGCTTCTCAAAAGAGACAGTTCTGTTTTCTACATCCCTGTAATCTCAGGGAAACGGGTAGGGTAGGCACCTTTCTCACTTCATGTGACCACTTCCTGACCATCATTTACCTAGATACATATAAAAATACCTGTATGTGGGAACTCTTGTTGTCCACTCTCTACCTCTTTCTTGCTGCCTTCAGTCTTCCACAAAGTCATCCACCTCATTCATTCATGGAGGATGAGGGTACCAGACTCTGAGGCTTTTCTCCACTCTGTGTCTTGCCATCATCTTGGGTGATGTCAAGGACTGTGTAGATGATCATCCAATACTGAGTCCCCTCAGTTCCTTGACCTGTTCAATGCACATGATCTTTACTTTTATTATCTACTCTAATTGCCACCCTCTGGGTCTAGCCAGAATCCAGATTTCACCACCTGAAATCACAAATCCAGGCACTGTAACACCATCACAACTCTCTCCCTAAGCTACTCACTATGTCATCTGTTCCTCAACCCCTAACCCTACATTCTATCTTGTCTTGTGGGATAGTATGAAAAACAGAAGCATGGAGATATTAAGGAGTAAGTAAAGAGCCAGGATTCAAATGTGGGCACCTGCCATTCTAGCCCCCCTGTTGAACCACCTCAAAATATCATCATGCTTCCTTTGTAGATTTCCTGGCCCTTAGAAAGAGCTCATTAAAAGCATGATAAATGAATGGGTGAATGTACAGATGGACTGGTAGACCGATAACTGGATGGATGGTTAGACAGATAAAGAAACAGCACTTTGTGCCACCTCAGAGTACTGATCATATGGTAACTTCTACTACAGTTATTTTAAGGAACTCTGGTAGCGAGTGGTTATGAATTGGGCTGCGAACCTCAGAGTCAGCAGTTCGAAACTACCAGCTGTTCCATGGGCGAAAGATGAAGCTTTCTGCTCCTGTAAAGATTTACAGGGTCACTATGAGTCAGAACTGATTCCACCACACATAACAACAACTACAATTATTTAGATACTTTTCTTGATTTTCCTACTGACTAGTGAACAACTTGGAGTCCTGGTGTAGCACTGTAGGATAGGCACTGGACTGCTAACCATAAGACTAGCGGTTCAAACCCACCAGCTTCTCCTCAGAAACCTTATACAGGGTTGCTATTAGTCAGAACTGACTCGATGGCACTTAACAACAACAACAAATTGAACAACTTGAAGGCAGGGACCCACTGTATTATGAAACTAGATGAAGTATGATCCAAACATACTTTAGCCATAAAAGGAAAGGCAGGTTCAGCCATGTTTTTTTAAAAAAAAATCTGCATAGAAAAAACTACAAAAGCAGTGTTAAGAGGCAAACGAACAAATGGAAAAAGAAGTTATATTTACAACTACCACTAAAATCAGTGGACTCATTTCCATGATTTAAATTTTAATGTATAAAGCGCTCTTCTAAATGAAGAAGAAATTAACAACTACTTAGTAGAAAATCGGGCAGAACAAGTAAATAAACACTTCATAGAGAAAGAATGGCCCTAAAGCATATGAAAAGATACTCAGTCCCATTTATAGGAAGAAAATGCAAATGCAATTGAGACTAAAAAATTCTGTTTTTTCCTTATCAGATTGGCAGAAATCCAAAAGTTTGGTAACACTGTCGAGTATGTGGAGAAACAGACTGATGGGAATGTAAACTAGTACTGCTCCTTTATAATGTTTATGATGGCTAAAGTTTAGAAATGAATCAAATGCTCATCAGTGGAGGTTAGGCCAAATTACTGATCTGCATCCATTCCATACAATGGAACACTGTGTGGTCATAAAAGAGAGACAGAGAGACTCCTTGCTGTTGGAATAATCCAACAGAAATTGTTACATTGAAAAACAAAACAAGGTACAATAGTGTGCATCAGAAGAAAGGGCTGGTGATCTACTTCCAAAATGAAAGCACGATGAAGCATAGTTCTACTTTAATATACGTGAGGTCGCCATGAGCTAGAATTGACTCAACAGCCAATTTATATTAAAAAAATAAAATAAAATGGAGATAAATAAACACATATTTATCTGCTTTTAATGCAAAGCAAATCTCTGGAAGGCTATATGAATAAACTGTTAACACTGATTGTCTGTGAGGAGGGCAGTGATATCTGTATAATTGCGAAAGAGCGGTGGAGAGAAATGTTCCACTGAATTCCTGTATCCCTTTGGATTTAAAATTTTTTGAATTAAGTTAGGTGTGTTATCTATTTAAGCAATTTAACGTAAACATTTTTAAGAAAAGAAAGATCATTGGCTAGAATGAAAACAATCCAGACTAATAAGATCAAGATTATGGTCCTAATTTTAGAGATTTGGAGTTTCATGTCCTGAAAACACAAACACAGTCTCAACCTCTCTCATAGGACAGTGAATCAAATGCCATAGCTAATAATGGACTAATAATCCCTGACACTTGTTAGGTGTTAGCAGTCTTCTGGAGTCCTGGTGCACTTGACAGCTAATCACAAGGTCGGTAGTTCAAACCCACCAGTCCCTCCTTGGAAACCTTATACAGAGTTGTTAAGAGCTAGAACTGACTTGATGGCACTTAACAAGACAACAGCAGTCTCCCTGTGCCTCACAGTCCACTCCGCATGCTCCTTATACAAACCAGTCACCTGACGATGCCGAATAGACCCTGACTCATGATGACCCCCAGTGCGTCAGAGTAGAACTGTACTCCATAGGGTTTTCAGTGGCTGATTTTTGGGAGTAGCTTGTCAGGCCTTTCTTCAGAAGTGTCTCTGGCTAGACTCTAACATTTTAGTTAGAATCTGAGTTTTCACTCCATAGGGACTTCTTAGAGTCCTGGTGTGGCACTGTAGGAGAATGCACTGGACTGCAAGGTCAGTTTGAATTGCAAACTTGGCAGTTTAAATCCAAGAACGGCTCTTTGGAAACCCTATACAGGATCCCTATGATCTCTATGAAGCGACTCAATGGCATTTAACAACAACAACATCTTGTTTTGTGAGAAATTTTACCTCATTTCACCCACCTTAAAATACAACCAAGAGTTAAGAGATTTGCATCTGCTCGCTGTCCTTCACCTCTTCTTTTCTGCCTCTGCTCTGACGGTCCCCAGTCAGGAAGACCTGCTGCTTCTTTCTTCCAGTTGCTCTAAACCCTTGACATCCACCCAAGTCTCACGCCCCAGTTTCCTGCATGAAACTTTCCTAAGAACTCAATTTCTATCTGCCCGGGGCCTCTGTTTACAGTCCAGCAGGTTGTTGACTATAGGAGAGGAGCTGATCTGGGGGATGATTTGGGGCTGAGACCCAGTCCACACTCTACTGGTCAAGTCCAGAGGAAGGAAGGGGGACACATTCTAATTTGCACAAAGGTGTCAGAGGTCTTTATGCACTTTTCCTTTTCCCGAAACCACCATTTTATTTAGTGTTATTCAATTTTTGTCAACTTCCCCAATTTTGGAAGTTTCTGGGTGATACAAACGATTAAGTGTTTCACGTCCACACAGAAGCACTTTAGAAGAAAGGCCTCGCAATCTACTTCTGTAAAGTCACAGTTATTGAAAACCTTATAGAGTACAATTCTACTCTAAAACACATGGGGTATTTAGAAATTGAAATCAACTCAGTGGCAAAGGATTTGTTTTGTTGTTGTTTCCTCCATTTTGACTCTCACTTAACTCCGTGAAGGACAGCCAAGACAATGCCATCCCATCGCTGCACACCCTCAGATGCCTAACCCAGTGCTGAGCATTTAAGTCAGTCTTTCAGATTTCCAACTAAATCCTAAACTCAAATCTTGGTGTTTTCTCAGCTCACATCCTACATGTTGTTGTGGGTTGCTGTTGAGTTCATTGTGACTCACATAGAGAAGAAGTGTCCCACAGGATTTCCAAGGCTGTGGACTTTCAGAAGCAAATCAGCGTTCCTTCCAAGGAACCTCTGGATGGGTTCTGACTGCCACCCTTTCAGCGAATAGTCAGGTGCTTAACCATTTGTACTACTCAACGACTCCTTACATCCTACTTGGTGATTCTGAAATGTTAGATCATCATCTCCTTGAAAATTTTCTTCTTCACTGGCTCTTGGGTCCCCTCTCAGCTCTCTGACTATCCATAAAAGTCAGTAGTGTGGGATGCTGTACTGGACTGCAAGGTCAGTTTGAACCACAAGGTCAGTGGTTCAAATTCACCAGTTGGTCCTTGGAAACCCTGTAGAGGCACTTAACAACAACAACACTGCCTCCTAACAAAGTGAGGTGAGCTATGTAGACTTCAAAAGACAAGGTCAGGTCCAGATTTTCCTTCAGCAATGTATGCAGGTCCTGTAAACTTCCTGAGCCCTAATACCAGACAGATCCATATTCCTGGTATTTATCTCCTTCGTGAGTTTACATTTCTGTGCATACTTGGATGTCCCATCAGCACTTCAAGTTCAAGGTACCTTCTAAATTGTTCTTATCTGGATTACTTGTCACCCTGTCTAGAGCAGGTAATGTATTTGAAAGCCTCATCAGTTCACAGCTGTCTCTCACTGGGCAGTAGGTGGCACTGTCTTCCAGGACATGATGCAGTTTCTTTCACCTGCCAGGACCCTGGGGCACTGGGATGGGTCATTTTTCATTTTAAAACAATGCTGGCTTCAAACTGGCTGTTTAATTAGTTTCTCAGACCAAGTAATAACTGCTTGTGGAAAGTTACTCCTGAAATCTGTAGATTTCTTCCTTCCATAGTGGCTGGGGCAAAAAACTTCAGGGCTTGAAGAGGGAAAATCCCAGGAGAAAGGCAGGAGGACCACAGAGGAAAGCTTGTAATTGAAAAAAGTCCTGTGGAAGAAATTATAGCCAAATAATTTTTCTTTTTTGACTCTTTATTGTGAATTGAGTAAAGGTTTACAGACAACATAATCAATTTTATATTCAACAAATCATACACTTTGTTTCATATCAATGATTGCAGTCCCCTTCATGCAACAACAGTGATCCCACTTCCTCCCTGTGATTCCTATTAACTTTCTACCCTCCTTCCCATCCCTCTCAACTTTGTCCTTAGGTAAATAAATGCTACTCTTTTGACTTTGAATGGTGAGCATACCTTTCTAGTGTTATTGTCCTTTTGCCTATATACCCAAAGAAAGAATTTTTAAGAACAGAGATGCCTAATATATATATATATATATATATA
>NW_006408851.1:2450567-2461638 GCF_000296735.1 Chrysochloris asiatica
ACCAAAGGGCACATTCTTCAAGTCTGCCTCCTGGCTACCAGTTCTCAGTCCCTCTCTTCCCATGAATCTAGAGTCCTCAGCAGCTCCCTCTCTCCATGTCCAGTCTCTGCCTCCATCTCTTGTGTTGCTGCTTCTCTGGATAAGGTCTCTCATTCCGCTTGTGCTCTTCTCTCTTGATGATCCTAGGGTCCTTTGTTTCTGGACTGTAAAATTAACTACTCCCCCATTTTTGTTATAAAACTTCTACCTTTACAATTGTGACAGTCGCAATTAGTCATGATAACAATTACTATTGAGTCATAACAATCTTATTCCTGTCTCTTTGAACCAGACCCATCTAGACAAGATGAAAACTATTTAGTGGGGACTCTTTCTTCCCCCACACACTCAAACTATAAACTGCCTCTTGAAACCTTGTAAGCCAGTCACTTCGTGCCTTTATTGCCCCCTCATTTTAGGTAGCCAATGTCTAAGTTGTCCGTCCCTATCTACTCTGTGTACAGAAGGGATTTGATGTGACGACTCCTTCCCTCTCTGTTGGTATTTAGAGTTACTACCTCCATGAGTATAGGTCAGGTTAATCAAATTGTAGCAATTTACCCTCATTTCCTTTATCAAACAAATTTTTTTGTCTTCCTTTAGTTGAGTTATGATTATCAAGCCATGGAGGCTAGATCAAATGGGTACTATCTGCAAGTTTGGGTGTTCTTGTGCATCTCCCCTCACTTCATATCAGCTGGATGCTTCACTCTCAGCTCTAGCCCTCTGTGGCTATGTCCTTGTCAATGGGCTCAAGTGTCCCCAGGTCTCACCACACTTTGGACCAACCGGACCTTCCTATTTCTCTCTCATCTCCAGGTCAACAGGAGTCTATGGACCGAGGTTGAACTCAGCACATTTCTTCATTGCTGCCTTGCCTCCTCTTCCACTCACCCAGTAGACCAATGTGGGGCCAGCAAGCGTACATGCCTGCTCATGTGTTCCTTTTGAGTTTCAGTCTTAGAGGGGAGAGATGCCTAATCCTAATATTAAACCTTCAGTTATATGTACTACCGTTTCATGCTTTGTTGAAACCCATCCTTCACCCCAGCACTCCTCAACACCATCCATCTCTGGATATTCAGGAAACAATCAATCTATTTTATACGACTATGTGTGTGAGAAGCAATTCAGAGAAATCATATAAAAAGATGCTATACTCTACGTTTGGTAACTGCTGGCTGGCTGCCTGAGTGCCGTGGAGTCGGTTCCAACTCATAACAACCCTGTACAGGGTTTCCGAGGTTGTAAATCTTTACGGGACCAAAAAAAAAAAAAAAACTCATCTTTCTCCCATGCAACAGCTGGTAGTTTCGAACTGCTGACCTTATGGTTGGCAGCCCGATTTGTAACCACTATGCAAACCAAAACTGCAGTTCTCAGAAAACAGGAGTCTCGAGATTTGAAAATCCTGGTGCTGCAATGATTAAGCATTCAGCTGCTTACTGTTAGGTGGGTGATGGAACCCACCAGTTGCCCCATTGGAGAAAAGACCTTGCAATCTGCTCCCATAAAAATGCTATCCTAAGAAACCCTATGGAGTAACAACATTTGAGATTCAAAATACATGCAGCAGTCAGCAGAGACCATTGGAACTGCTGGTGAACATAGCTCTTGGTGGAAACCCCAGAATCCCACTCAATGGCATGGGAAATAATTAACCTGAACTATACTGATGGTATTAAGGAGCTCTGGTAGCATAGTGGTTACAAATCGGGCTGCGAACCTTAAGGTCAGCAGTTCGAAACTACCAGCCACTCAGCGGGAGAAAGATGAGGCTTTCTACTCCCGTAAAGATTTACAGCCTCGGAAACCCTGTACAGGGTTGCTATGGGTCGGACCCGACTCGATGGCACTTAACAACAACAACATACTGATGGTATTAGTTATTCACAGCCTGATAAATTATCTTTATTTTGAGTCCTAAGGAACTAAGAGATACAATAAACTTGTCTGCATGCTTTAGTTGTAGTAGTAGTAGCACTATTAGTTGTTGTTGTTGTTGTTGATAAGTGCCATCGAGTCGGTTCTGACTCATAGCGACCCTGTACAGGGTTTCCAAGGTGCTGCTGGTGGGTTTGAACCACCAACCTTGTGGCTAGCAGTCTGGTAAAAAGGAATGCATCTACTCTTTGAATTAAATGTTTGGATGACCTACTGTCATTACTTGACTGGATATACCTATCTCCACAAAAGCACAGGACTACACACTTGACTTGCTTTTGTTGTTAAGTGTCATCTAGTTGGCTCTGACTCATCGTGCCCCTGTATAGGGTTTCCAAGACTGTATATCTTCATGGGAGCAGAAAGCCTTATCTTTCTCCTGAGGAGAGGCTGGTAGATTTGAACTGCTAACCTTGCAGTTAGTAGCAGCAAAGCTCATAACCCACAATGCTACCAGAGCTCCTTACTTCCTTGTAATAGATGGTTTTTATAAGGTTCTAATTTCAAATACACTGAGGCAAGGAGCAGAGTCAAAAGGAGTCAGAAAATGCAGGGAGTGATGTTAGATATGACCGAGAGTGAGGATCAGTCAGTCTGAAAAGGGATCCAGCAGAGAGAGAGAGACCACATCAGAGGCAATCTTTCTACAATAGCAGGGTGGGCACAGGTGGGCCTACCAGGAAGCTCCTCACTTGCACTGGCTTTTTAAAGGTCTGGGAAGAACCCTAGCAATGTAATATACAAAAAAACAAACAAACAAAAAATATTTAAAAAATATACTACTTTTGAATATTTTGCAAAATTTTCAAAAATAGTATATTTTAGCCAAAATTAAGACACATTGTGTCTTTCCACTTCAACTCCCCTTTATCGCATATTCCCTTTGACTAGGTGGCATTTTTGGAATCCAGCTAAGAGAAAAGTGATTTAAGGTTCCATTGTGCTGGGAGCGGCCAATGAAGGTAGAGGACAGCTTCGATTTACTGCTTGACATAGTCCAGTAAATAGCAGAGTAGTCTGGCGAAACAGATAGCTCTCAGAAGTTGCTTGCTACCTTCTCTATAGAGTAATCTTAATTTTACTTATAAATATATATATAATTTGGCAATATTCACAGCTTTTCACTATGAATTCTACAAACCTTAGGAAAAACTAGCTTAGCAGCAATTGCTTTCAGCCTTGGTGGATTGAATACAAAGAGAAATTGTATAAATTACTTCCTTTCCTTAGAAAACCTAAGTAACTGTATTTGTGAGGCCACAAAAACAGATAGCTTATTAGAGTCAAGCTGACCTACCCCCATAGACCTCACTACAATTACTCACTAGCTAGAATTCACAAACCCCTACATACAAGCACCTACATAAACAAGCAGAAAATAATGAACTTAAGTGAAAGATAGTTTTGATTTAATAATCTATATTTCCTGTAGCAAGTAGCCAGGTTGGGCTTTATGCCATATAACTTCCAAGCAATTTAATGAATACTTTAGAAAAATAAATAAGTAGATGTTAGTTATACCTTTATTATAAAACTAATAATACATAATGTAGTATAGAAAGTTGATAATTAATCAGTAGGAATAATGAAGTAGTGCAAGCATTAATAATTAGTAGAAACTTACGTTACTAAGAAAGTGTAATCAGTAGTCTGATAAGTAGCAATGATTTGTGTACGGTTTGACTTAATCTTTAAGTGGACACAAGAAGAAATCCTTCATCATATGCTGAGGAAAGAGCTGAAGGTCAGTCTGAACATCACAGAGTATTCTTGTTAAGGCTGTCTAAGGACCAGGTGCAAGAATGTTGTGACTAACTGTGTAATATTTCAAGAAAAGATCAAAGTGTTAGTTCATTATGTACTGTATAATTTTAAGTATAAAAAATAAAGACTTGCTGAGCTGGGCTGGCAGAAGTGGCAGAGCGAGGAGAAAGAAGTAGAGGGCAGAGGAGGAAGAAGCCAGTATAGGTAGAACTATCAGAAAGCAGAAGGAGCTGGCAGAAGAAGATAGAAGGCAAAAGTAGCAGAAGCAGCAGAAAGGGGCAGAAGCGGCAGAGCAGGCAAAAAGTAGGAAGAAGAAGCAGAGAGCAGGAGGGAGAAGGTAGAGGGCAGACAGCAGAGAGAACAGACAGCAGAGAGCAGAGGGCAGACAGCAAAAAGAACAGGAAGCAGAAGCAAGGGCAGAAGCTAGAGAGCATAGCCGGACAGCAAGGCAAATTGAAAAGCCTCTCGAGTTGTATTCATTCATTTCTTCACCCGACGATTTCGCATATCCGCTCGTGTTCCATGACCCTCGCAGAGAGCCGGACTCCCTGCACCACTGTTTGGGTTTACTAAGATTACAGTATGTGGTTTATTACCACTTCCATGGACAGTCAAGTTATTGCTAGTTGCTTCTGTGTAAGAATGTCTTCCAGAACACTGGACCACCCACTGAGAAACTCACTAATGTCAGAGACTATAGTGTGGGGTCAGAGACCTATCATGTAAAGAACATGTCATATAGCAGGAAGCATCAGAAGTCCTTGAGTACAGGGAAGAGCCAAATAAATTCTTCAATCCTCAGATGTAGAAAACTCTAAGAGTAGGATTGATTTCTCAACAATGCCTAGTTAAAAATGGAAGTTCTTCTCTTCAGAATATATTTGACAATGCAACATATGCAATTACATGCACACCATACAACAAAATTAGTTTTTTTTTCATATTTATATATGAAATAAATAGAAATTATTTTGACATCAAAAAGTGACTTAGAAGAAACTTTTTTTTCACATCAAACCAAAATTACTAATTTTTCGAGAGGAACAAAGTTTAAAGCAATAATGAGGAAAATGATAGAAGTTTAAATAGAAGTAATGAATGGTTTTGATATTACTCGATAAAGAATGAATCATATACACAACTGAAATGTTTAAAATTTAATTTGACATGAAATCCTTCCATCCTCAAAGATAATTTAGAGCTCCTAATAATACACCTTTGCAGCAGAAATTAACAAACAGGTTAATAATCTTCAGCAGTTTAAAGACTATTTGAGCTTAGTCATTGCCCAAGAAAACTTGAAATGTTCTGAAATCTTGTAGCTCACCTTAGAAACTCTTGACAGAGATTTCCTCATTTAACATTATTAAAAATTGGTTTGTTGCTACCAATAATGTGTTGTGGAAGCCTGAAATTAACTTTTCTAAACGTTAAAGGGGCAAATTTTTACTTTCAGGCTAGCAGGGCAACCTGGACAATGGGGACATTAGTGTCATCTACTGGTCAGGAAAGGAGCTCTGGTAGCATAGTGGTTACGAATCGGGCTGCGGGCCGCAAGGTCAGCAGTTCGAAACTACCAGCTGTTCCGCGGGAGAAAGATGAGGCTTTCTGCTCCCGTAAAGATTTACAGCTTCGGAAACTCTGTACTGGGTCACTATGAGTCAGAACTGACTCCATGGCACACAGCCACCACCACCGCACTAGAAGAAATACTAAATTATTTATTCTCACCAGAGAAAATGCATTATAAAATTGTTGACAAATGAAGAGACAAAAAATATAAAGCTGAAAATGTAGGTAAAATTGTATTTTGTTGTCTTTTTTTCATTCAAAATAAATATATGCTTTGATTTCTAATATTCTAATTTTGTATTTATAATCCTTTTGCTTGAAAGTGGACTCAAAATTGTGTGAAGTCCCAGCGCCACAACCTGGGTCCTCCCATGGGACACGAGTTTTCAGGCAGTGAGAGACAGATGAGGCTTTCTGCTCTCATAATGACTTACAGCCTCAGAAAATCTCTATACAGGGTGGCTATGAGTCGACACCGACTAACTAGCACTTGCCAACACTATTGGACAGAGTAGAACTGCTCTCGAGTTTCCCAGAGCAGACAGCCTCATCTTTCTCTAATTTAGCCTTCCGACCCTCCTCATCCCCAATGCCATCAACTTTAGGTTAGCAGCAGCCTAACACTTAACCATGGCTCCACTAGGGCACCTTAGGTTCCACCAGGATGCCCTAAACAGAGTTGAACCGAGAAACAAGTTACTTAGGAGAACTGGTTGGCTGGCCAGGTTTATTGTGACAGACATATGCCGTGCTGAGTCCACACTCATGTCCGATGTGCCCAAGGGCAAGCCCACTTAGAAGTCTCTCCAGCACCTGCGTGGTTCTGAGGGTAATTTCAAGGGTTCCCCCACAAGGGGCTCCACATGCTGACACTGTGTTTTTGGTTCTGGTCTCCGCAGAACTCCGTAGGAATCCCTGTGGTTTGCAGAAAGCCTGCACCAAAAAGCAAATGAATCCTCAGGTGTTTCCAGCTCCACTTCCTTGACCTTTTTTAGGGAATGTAATGTAGACTTTCATCATCACATATGTACATTAAGGATGAAGAATTTTATTTATTTTTAATTTTATTTGAACTCCACCTCTAGCTGAAAGTGGCGCATTACAGAGCTATTCCGCAGTAAATTGTTTTTTAAAGTGTAGCCTTTGAAAACGCCGCTGTTTCGTTTTCCCAGCACGTGCCCCTCTCCTTTGAGCGCACGCTCATTCTAACTCTTGCCCCAACCGCCCCAATGGTTCCAACCGTCCCAACCGTCTCAACTGCCCCAAACCGCCCTCCAGCTACCCAGTCGTCCTTCACCTCCTGCTGGGAAAGCTGTGCGTCCTGCCTCTCTGTGCCATAACCCCATCACCCCGACTGAGCCCCAAGTTTGGACTTGATTATTCTCTTCCGCCATCAGCTGGTCCTCTTCTCTGTCTGCAGACTTCAAGCCTGGACCACAGGTGCCTCACCTCAGACAGTATGACTCAGGCCTCTCACAATGTAGCAGCCACCGTCTGTTCCAGTCCAATGATGGAGAAACTGAAGTCCAGAACCGTGAAAGGCGGGCACCAACGGCCCATGAGAGTGGTCATCCTTAACAAGTACTGTAAGTGACTCTGGAAAGATGAACGCTTGATTTTCCACAACAGTCGGAGCCTCGGGAAAACAGCCTCCAGATAGTTCCTTTGGGGACCCTTGGTCCTTCAAGTACCCCTATATCAATCCATTTAGCAAAAGCCTTAGGAGTAGCTTACTTCTGACAATGGCGTGAAAAGAGAACCCCCCCAAAACCTATGTTGGTATACAGGTTTTTAATGCATCATTTATCACCTCTGAGTGTTTTCTGTTTGGCTCCACTTTCTGCCTCTAGAGCTGACTGCATGCAGCTCCAATCTCGTTGTCACATCCTGGTCTGCAAACTGAGACCTATCAGGGGCCTTTATGCCACAGGGCAATCCTTAATGCTGGTGTTGGACTAAAGGTAGAATTCTCAAAACTGCAGACTGCCTGAATTTTAGGGGCCCTGACCTGAACATATGCACATACAGGCTTTGGTTTCTGAGCCTGAAAAGGAAGACTGCTTTGACTCTAGCTCTTGTGAAATGTTAGGACTGGAGGATGCAAGATTCGTTCCAGCCCTGACTTGGGGGAAGAGGAACTCTGAGTGTGTGTGTGTGTAAGAAAAGTCCATGAAGACTACTACTAAAGAAAAACAAAGTTTTTTTGTTTTTGTTTTTGTTTTTTTCTGAAAGCTAAGTTCCAGAAAAGAGCAAACCCTGGAAAAACTGAACTCTGGCTCAGAAGGGCTTCTACTTCCATTGGTAGACTGAATGATTCAGATCAACCTTCCAAATGAAAACAACAAGAAAACTGGATAAAATATTTTTAAAGTATATTTCTAAAATAAAAATATTCAAAGGACTAGTGAAGAATTGCTGGGTCAATACTGAGGAAAGGAAGGGAACAAATAGGGGTGAGCTGGAACAAATAGTTGCTTCTGGGGCCTTTTGTGGATGCTGAAAAGGATGCTGAGAAGCCAAGTTGCATTTTGGGGCAGCCACTGAGGCCTAATGGAACTATAAGTGGAAATCCAGGCCAAATATTCTCAAGCCTTGACTTTAAGGTGACTCTAAATGGCTATGTAAAAAACAAAATTTTGTGGGGAAGGAAGATTACTTCATCCTAAACCTCAAATTATTTCTACACATACTTTTCAAATAAAATCTAACCCACAAGAAAAGATAAGTAGGTGCCAGAGTGACAAGACACCATGATTTAGGAAAGCAGAAACAACAGACAACAGAATCAGACCCTCAGGAACTCCAGGCACTGGTATTATCAGGCATGGACTGTACAATTTATCTATAAACTGTGTTCAAAAAAGACTAAACTAAGCTTGGAAAACTGCAGTGAACTAGAAACCAGAACAAATGACACAGTAGATTTAGAGGGAAAAATGAAAATCTAGACCAAGACAGTGGAATGGAGTGGTGGAGTTATAAAGTCAGAGACTTAAATATGGTGGTCATGTTGGTCCATCGTGAGTTTAGGAAGAAATGAAGAGGATAGGCTATGTAACCACAGGGAAAAAAGGAAAGAATACCTTCCTATTCTCCAATTCAGCCTTTACCATGACATAAAAGATTGAAATAAAATTTAATTTAAAATACATAATTTTCAAAAAGTTATTTGGATTAAAAATTAATATAGAAAAAGGTGTATTTCCAGAAGATTTGCAACTACCTTGACCCTTTACCACTCATCTGACTCCCATCCCTATCCTACAGGTAAACACTTTTATTACTTTCTTGTATATCCTTTCAATGTTTCTTTTTTTAATGTTTTATTGTGAATTATGTGATAGTTTACATGGGAGAACATTAGTTTTACATTCATGCTATTGTATTATAATTTCACTGCCATGGTTACAATCCCCTCCATGCATCATCAACCAACCACCACAGGGTGTACCCTACAAGCCTGCACACCCCCACCCCCACCCCCGCCCTCGGTCATCAGCACACAGCCCCTTTCCCTCTCTGGGTCTAAAGTCCCCAGTCGCTTCATCTCTCCATGTCATCGTCTCTGCCTCCATGTCTGGTGTCACTGCTTCTCTGGGTAGGGTCCCACTCTCCGCTCTTCTACCTTGATGGTCCTAAGGACCTCTGTTCCTAGATTGCAAAGTTAATCACTCCCCTCCTTTTGCTACAAAACGTTTACCTTTGCATTTTCAACCTTCAATCAGTCCTGATAACAATTATTCACTATTGAATCACAAGAGACCTATCTGCATTTCTAGGCCTGCCTAGACAGATTGGATATTACTCACTGGAGATTCTACCTTCCTCCATGCCCTCTGGATCTAGATTCCTTCTTGAAAGCTTGTAAGCCAGTCACTTCTTGCCTTTGTAGCGCCCCCCCCCCCTTTTTTTTTTTTGGGTAGCCAATGTCTAAGTTGCCCCCCCCTGTCTACTCTGTGTATGGAGGGGGTGGGAATGATCCTCGCTGTAAAGATTTGTTCCCTCTTTTGAGCTACTGCATCTATAGGTATAGGTCAAGTTCATCACATTGTATCAGATTATTCTTTATATTCCCTCTTCTTTCTTCTAGTTGATCTCTGATCATCCAGTCATTGAAACCAGGTCAAGTGGGTATTAACTGCAAGTGTGGGTGTTCTTGTGCATATGCCCTCTCTTCTTATCAGCTGAATACTTCATTCTCCACTCTAGTCCTCTGTGGCTATGTCACTGACTCTGAGCCCAAGAGTCCCCACACTGCTGGCCAACCAGGTCTCCTCCTGGGTTCACAGGAGTCTGTTGAACATTGTAGGACTTAGCTCGCAGCTTCATTGCTGTTTTTTCCTCACTTCCTCTTATCGGTGACTAACGTGGTCACCAATCAGAGCGTATATTTCCAATGAGTCTTAGTCTTAGAAGGGGGTTTGCTCTGGGGGGACCCGACCACTTGCCTTGATATCTCCTGGGCGTCAATGTTTCTTTATGTAAATATAGATACATATATACATATATCTATACACACACACACATACATGCATTTTCTCTTTTTTATTAAGCAACATTTTGCATGCTATTCAGTATCTTGAATTTTTCACTTAAAAATATAGCCTAAAGAGAGCCTCTATAAAATGGATCAGTTTGATAGGACAATAAAAATTAAGTGCCCATTTTACACTAGCTACTGAGTCCTGGTGCGGCACTGTAGGATAAGCATTGGACTGCAAGGTTGGTTTGAACTGCAAGATCAGAAGTTCAAAACTCTCCAGCTGCTCCTTGAAAAAAATCCTGTACAGGGTTGCTATGACTCGGAACCGACTGGACAGCACTTAACAGCAATGACAAACTGCAGTAAGTGATGAGAGATTATCAAGAAGGAAAAACCTGGTCATGGGTAAGAAGTACATATCTGCAGTCTTAAGGTTCAACCCTCTTCCAGAAATGCCTTCTAGAATTTGGCCTTGGGAGGAAGTACGCTGAAGGGTGGTTCCTGGGTGTGGTGTCCCACTACTTCCCCTCTGTCTGAAATGGGGACTGACTGAAATAGGTGGTTAATGATTAGTTGGTTTTGTGGACTGGCAATGTTCGTCCAGCAGCTATCCTGTGCTAACTTTGGGGCAAAGTACGAGAGGGGGGAACATCAACTGTCTTCTCCCCTGTGGACTAAACTGACCTTGTGTAAGACTGACAGGGCAGGGAGAGCAACTCTAAGGTGCTCTCAGGTGCCTGTGGAACTAATAGAGGGGTGAGGGACAAAGACAGTTGTGATGGACAAAAGCAGGCCAGGCAAAGAGAGATGTGTTCTTGTTTTAAACAAATTGCTGCCCATTAAAAACCAAAAGAAATCTTTAATGTTATGACATTTAAAAGGAAAAGTTATTTTTAAGCACTTGGGTTAAAAACTACTTTTTACTAAAGAAATTTTACCTAAATTAGATTACATGAAAAAATTTTAATTTTTCATGTAACAACTCGTATGACCAAACTAGAGTTTCTTGTCTGGGGAGGACTTTAACTGGCTGACCTCACTCCTAGTTGGGGCCTCTGATCAAGGACTCATTTTTTACCTACAGGAAAGCCACAAACCTAGGTCATGAGTCAACTTGGCAGCAAGTAGTGATGGCAAATATTCCTTGCAATACTTGATCAATGTGTTTCCTACTGGACTGTGAGCTTGTGGACAGAAAATCTATGTTCAAATAGCTGGCATTACTGCAAACATTTGGCCAAAAAAAAAAAAAAAAAAAAAAAAAAAGGC
>NW_006408851.1:2463549-2464430 GCF_000296735.1 Chrysochloris asiatica
AGCGTGTATTCCCATTGAGTCTTAGTCTTGGAAGGGGGTTTACTTTGAGGGTGACCTGGCCCCTTGCCTTGATGTCTCCTGGGTGGGCAACTTGCTTGTTCTTGTAGTAATCAGTCGGTCTACCTCTATTGTTTTGTAATTTTCCTGTCAGTCTTTCTTTCAAGAGGTTATCTTCTGTTTTTCTAGCCACTCCAGGCTGGTCTGCCCATCCTCTCAGGGGGAAATTTCTCACCTCTGAAGATTCTGGATGCTGTTCAGGATCCCACCTATATAGTCTTATGTAATGCAGAGGCTCCGTAGGTAGCCTCCTTCACTGGGCACGTTGTATCCCCATTTTAGGTATTCCCATCAGTTATAGGCAGAAGACAGACTTACAGGCTTTCTATGGTGATATTTCTGGATTTTCCTTTATCTACCCTTCCAGTGTCTGGCTTCTGTGGCTGCAGCACCCTAGTCGCAATTAGTCTTGGTAACAATTACTATTGAATCATAAGAATCTTATCCCCTTCTCTTTTCACTGGACACATCTAGACAAGGTGAAAACTATTCAGTGGGGAGTCTACCTTCCCCTTCCCACTCTGAAACTAAACTTCCTTTTGAAAACTTGTAAGCCAGACACTTTGTGCCTTTATAGCCCCTCCATTTTAGGTAGCTAATGTCTAAGTTGCCCGTCCTTATCAACCCTGTATACAGAGGAGATAGCATTGATACTTGATTTGAAGACTCCTTCCCTCTCAGTGATATTTTTAACTGGGATTCTTGTGTTTTTATTTGCTAAGTCTGGAAAACTTATTTCTCCAGGTGGGTCATTGAATATCAGTTAAGGAAAGACAAATTATCTTGAGTAAGATAATCCACATTCCCATTATTAATGGATATTC
>NW_006408851.1:2465354-2472919 GCF_000296735.1 Chrysochloris asiatica
ATGCCACACTTTTCCTCATATAACCCAGCTTCTTGGATTATTTGCTCAGGATACAGATTGAATACGTATGGTGAAAGAATACAACCCTGTTGCACACCTTTCTTAATCCTAGGTATTAGGGAACTGAATTTGTCTGGTATTGGCTATTTTGAATCTGGCAATCAAATAATTTACTATGCCAGGAATGACAAACTAAAGAGGAATGGTATGGTATTCATCATCAAAAAGAGCATTTTAATATCTACCTGGAAGTATAGTTCTTTCTGTGATAGGGTAATATCCATATGCCTACAAGGAAGATCATTTAATACCACTATTTTTCAAATCTATGCCTCCACCACTAAAACCAGTGATGATGAAACTGAAGAATTCCATCAATTTCGTCAGTCTGAAATTGATGAAACATGTTATCAAGATTACTTGCATTGATTACTTACTGTTGATTGGAATGTGAAAGTTGGAATCATGAAGGATTTATAGTTGGAAAATAGGGTCTTGATGATAGAAATGATCCTGAAGATCACATGACAACATTTTGCAAGACTAATGTCTTATCCATCGCAAATATCTGCTCTTAGTAGCATAAAAGGCAATGTCACCATATGGACTACACAGGAATCAAATAGACTACATCTGTGGGAAGAAATTATGGAAAAGCTCCATATCATCAGCCAAAGCAAGACCAGGGGCTGATTGTAGAACAGACCATCAATTGCTTCTGTGTATGTTCAGGCTAAAGCTGAAGAAAATGAAAACAAGTCTGTGAGAGACAAAATATGACCTTGAATATATCCCACCTGAATTTAAAGACTATCATGAGAACAGATTTGGTACATTAGACACTAATGGCTGAAGATTAGAAGAGTTGTGGAATGACATCAAGAACATCATTCAGGAAAAAAGCAAAAGATTATTAAAAATACAAGATAGAAAGGAAAAGACCAAAATGGATGTGAGAAGAAAGTCTGAAATTTGTTTTTGAGTGTAGACTGGGAAGAAATGAGGAAGTAAAAGAACTGAACAGAAAATTGTATAGGACAGCTCAAGAAGACAAAGACAAGTATTATAATGAAATGTGTAAAGATCTGGAGTTAGACAAGAAAACCAACAGGGAAGAATACACTCAGCATTTCTCAGACAGGAAGAACTGAAGAATACAGTATTGAAGGATTCTAGCGGTAAAATATTGAATGATGTAGAAAGCATCAAAAGAAGAGGAAAGGAATACACAGTCACTCAAAAATAATGTCGATGTTTATTCATTTCAAAAGGTAGCATATGATCAAGAATCAATAATACTGAAGGAAGAATTCCAAGCTACACTGAGGACATTAATGAAAAACAAGGCTCCAGAAATGGACGGAATGCAACTTGAAATGTTTCAACAAACATGATGCAGCACTGGGGGTGCTCACACATCTATTACAAGAAATTTGGGAGACAACTACTTGGCCAACTGATTGAATATGATCCATGTTTGTGATCATTTCAAAGAAAGGTGACCCAAGACTGCAGAAACCATCAAATAATAGCATTGATATCACATGGAAGCAAAATTTTACTGAAGATCATTTAAAAAATGGTTGCAGCAGTACATTGACAAGGCATTGTCAAAAATTCAAACTAGAGTTAGAAGAGGACACGGAACGGGAATATCATTGCTGATGTTAGATGTTAGCAGAAAGCACAAAATATCAGAAAGATGTTCATTTGTTCATGTGTGCTTTATTGACATGCAAACGCATTCGAGTATGTGGATCATAACAAACTATGGAATAACATAAAAAAGAATGGGTATTCCAGAACACTTATTTGTGCTCATGAGGAACCTGTAGATAGACCAAGAGGTAGTCATTCAAACAGGACAATGGGATACTGAATAGCTTAAAATGAAAAAAGTTGTGCACCAGAGTTGTATTCTTTCACTATACTTATTCAATTTGTATGCAAAGCAAATTATCTGAGAAGGTGGATTCTATGAAAAAGAATGTGACACCAGGATTGGAGGAAGACTCATTGACAACTGTGATATGCAGATGACACAACCTTGCTTGCTGAAAGCAAAGAGATCTTAAAATACTTACTGATGAAGATCAAAGACTACAGCCTTCCAAGTATATTGCACCTTCATGTAAAGAAAACAAAAATCCTCACAACTGAACCAATATCAATGGAGAAAAGATTGAAGTTGTCAAAGACTTCATTTTGCTTGGGTCCACAATCAACACTCAAGGAAGCAGAAGTTAAGAAATCAAAAGACATGCTGCATTTGGCAAATCTTCTGCAAAAGATCTCTTAAAACTGTTTAAGAGCAAAGATGTCAGTTTGAGGACTAAGGTGAGCCTGAACTAAGTTATGATATTTTCAATTGCTTCATATACATGTGAAAGTTGGACATTGAATAAGGACGACCATAGAAGAATTAATGCATTTGAGAGAAAAAAAACCCAAAACAAAACAAGAGGAACACCCCCAACGAGATGGATTGGGCAAGTGGCATCATCGATGGACTCAAGTGTGGCAACAGTAGTGAGGTTGGCCTAGGATTGGGCAGTGTTTCATTCTACTGTGCATAAGGTTGCTATGGGTCAATACCGACTCGATGGCACCTAACAACAACAACAACAACAGTGAAAAATATTAAAAGTGCCATGAATTGCCAAAAAACCAAACAAATCTGTATTGGAAACAGTGCAGCCAGAATGTCCCTTAGAAGTGAGGATGGCAAGACTTCTTCTCTTATACTATGGACATTATGTTAGGAGGGACTAGTCTTTGGAGAAGGACATCATACTTGGAAAAAGAGGAAGACCCTCAGCAACATGAACTGATACAATAGCACCAAAAATAGGCTCAAATGTAAGAATTATGAGGATGATGCTATGGGTCAGCACCTAACAACAAAAACAACTAAGCTTGACATGGAAGGGTGGGGAAACTCTTACATATCAGAGATTTAGAAAATAGGGACCAACTGAGGATTATTTTAAAAAAGTATTTCCTCCTAATTGTATAAATAATTATAAATGAAAATAATACATTAAAAAAGTATAGAAAAGTATAAAACAAGATAATTACCCATAATTTATGAATCTTTCTGCTGTTAATTGCTTTCAAATCATTGCCAAATTATCCCCTTCTCAGGTTAATTTTAAGCACCCTATTGAAAATCAGTACCTTACTATGTAATTCCATGTCCCCTTCCTTATTTATCACCTCATAACATGTGATTATTGTTTTTTCTCAATGGGTGGAATCTTTGTCTTTGTTCACTGTGGTACTAGAACCTGACTGACTCATAGTCATAATAAGTATCTACTGAATAAACAAATAACTCTCTTTTCTCTGATTTGTATGCCTTTGATGATTTTCTCTGAGCATAAGTTTTTAGACATAAAATTTCTGATTCAAAAGATCTAAAGGATGTTAGTAGATATTGGCTTGGTAAAGTGGAGGGTCAGAGAAAAGAGGAAGACCCCCCCAACAAGATGGATTGGCACAGTGGCAGCAGCAATGGACTCAAATTTAACTATCGTTGTGAGAATAGCGCGGGACTGGGCAGTGTTTCTTTCTGTTGTGTGTAAAAGGTCGCTGTGAGTTAGAATCAACTTGACGTCACCTAACTGCACTGGACCATGAACCACAGGTCAGTGGTTCAATCTATCAGCTGCTCCTCAGAAACTCTATACAGGGTTGCTATGAGTCAGAACCACTAGACAGCATTCGACAACAACAGGTAGATATTGCCAAAGTGTAATCCAAACAGGCACATTTGTATGGCAGGTACTTTTGTAAGTAGATCACATAGAGTCTGCCAGAAGAAATTTGGGAAAGAGGAAAACCAGTGATGAGCATGGCTGCATTTACAGGAGATTGAAGGTGTTAGGATATCCCTTGTAAGAATTTGGAAATTCAAATTTGGGGTCAAAGGAAGATGATTCTACAGCAATCTGGTTTAATCCTCATAGAAGTATTGAGATGATTGAAGGGGAATGCATCCCATTACCAAACTTGTAATATTTATAAGGTAGCTCTAAATATGTATGTACATGAGTTTCCTAGGGATGTCTCCACCAGAGGTGTCATCATGCATGCCCTCTGCAACAAGATTCCAAAACTGCTCACTGTCCTAGTTGTCCTCTTCAGGCAGCTCAGTCTGTAGGTATCTTTATTAAAATGTGTTTTCTGTGAGACAGTCTCAAGATGGTCCATTTTCAGGTATAAAGGGCCCACGAGATTTCTAGACCAGACATAGATTGTTGATTCACACCCAGGAATATGTAAACAGGATGAATTGGGGGAAGGAGGGGAAAGAAATCTCTTCTAGGACTAAGAACTTTAAATAAGAATACAGTCATAAAGACCGTGGGTGCCATTCTGGTTAGATTGTGGAACTGGGGGCCATTTAGGGTAGATTGTAAAACTCCACAGCACCCAGTAAAAGGGGAGCTGGAGGAGGGGCTTTTTCGAGACAGGGATAAAACTCTTGGCAGGCCAGCCATTCAGCACATCTGCCCATGTCTACTGGATTGGCACACAGTTTTGCAAAATTGAATAAAGAAAACCTCACTCTCACTAAAATAAGTACAGATTGGATTTCTTGAGCGTTTGTCAGTGTCTACAATGTTTCTCACATTTCCAGAGAGAGGAATCACAATAGCATAAAAGCTCTGTGCTGAGCTCTGGAATTGTACATAGTCTAACATGTTCTGATAGAATATTACATAGTCCAAGGAGCTCTGGTAGCGTAGTGGTTACAAATCAGGCTGTTAACCTCAAGGTTGGCAGTTTGAAACTACCAGCTGTTCCGTGGGAGAAAGATGAGGCTTTCTGTTCCCGTAAAGATTTGCAGCCTCAGAAACCCTGTGCAGGGTCACTATGAGTCGAAACTGACTCCATGGTGCTTAGCAACAACAACAACAACGTGCTTTGACAGAAGTGTGTTTATACACTCAACTACAGCCCTATTTAGATTTCTTGCCAATTTTTCTGTCAGAGTGCCTGGGTGGACAGTAAATAACCAACTTCTTAGCCAAAAGTTTGGCAGTTTTAACCCAACTATGGGAAACAAGGAGCTCTGGTAGCGTAGTGGTTACGAATTGGGCTGCGAACCTTAAGGTCAGCGGTTCGAAACTACCAGCCGCTCTGCAGGAGAAAGATGAGGTTTCTGCTCCCATAAAGATTTATAGCCTCAGAAACCCTGTACAGGGTTGCTATGGGTTGGAACCGACTCGACGGCACTTAACAACAACAAACAACAATGGGAAACAAGCTTGGTGATCTGCTTCCAAAAGGCCACAGACTTGAAAAAAACCTATGAATTCTGTACATATGGGGTTCCCATGACTCAGAATGACTCTGAAGCAAGTAACAGGAGTCATAACTATTGAGAGTGAGGGTGGAGTTTGATAGGCAAGCCCAGTAACTTCAACAGTCTCTTTTGGTAAGTGAATCAAGTGAAATGAAGTGAAGGCCAGATCTTTTCAACCTCTTCCTCTAAGCCTGCGCCTCCATAAAGTTGGGATATGGCTTGGTAGTTGAGTGCTAGTAAGTCAGTTCTGACTCACAGTGACTCATAGGGTTTCCAAGGTGTAAATCTTTACGGGAGCAGAAAGCCTCATCTTTCTCCTGTGGAACAGCTGGTAGTTTCGAACTGCTGACCTTGCAATTCGCAGCCCGATTCGTAACAACTACGCTACCCGAGCTCCTTTAAGGAATAGTTTAGTATATTTACATTGCTACTTATTACTGATATATTGGGTTAAGAAATACATTTGCTATAGAATGAGCAACTTTTAGGTGAGAAATACAAAGAAGTCTCTAAACCATGGTCATAAGGTCAAATGCTCTCAGAGGCCTGGCAGACAGGAAGTAATTAGGGAGTGGTGGGGAATATTGGCCTCCCATCTAATTGTTGTTGCTGTTATTGTTAGGTGCCATTGAGTGGATTTTGATTCGTGGCAGCTCTAAGTACAACAGAACGATACGCTGCCTGGTCCTGCGCCATCCTCACAATCAGTGATAAGCTTGAGTCCATTGGAACTGCCAGTGTGCCAATCCATCTCATTGGGGGCTTTCTTCTTTTTCACTGACCCTCCACTTTACCAAGCATGGTGTCCCTCTCTCCAAAATTGCCCTTCCTGATAATATGTCTGAAGTATGAGGCATGAAGTTTTATCATCATGGCGTCTAAAGAGCATTCTGCCTGTACTTTGTCTAACACAGATTTGTTTGGTCTTCTAGCAGGTCTGTGGTACGTTAAATATTTTTCTCCAACACCATGATATTCAAAAGCATCAATTCTCATAGTCTTCCTTATTCATTATCCAATTTTCACATGCATGTGAGGCTATTGAAAATACCATGGCTTGGGTTAGGCCTACCTTAGTCTTCAAGCTGACATCTTTGTTCTTGAACTCTTTAAAGAGATTTTTTACAGCAGATTTGCCGAATACTAACCGTTGTTTGATTTCTTGACTGCTGTTTCCATAAATGTTGATGGTGGATCCAAGAAAAATGAAGTCTTTGACTAAAGGACTGTAAAGTCCACTTCTAAGTAACATCTGGTAATTATTAATCAATGTATAATCTTTAGCTCACTTTTGATGTAGACTCTCTAAGACTTAGCTCACAAAGTAGCCTTGATGTAAATCAACACTGACATAAATTGTCGGAATGTAATCATGATTTACCGTAGACTCTAGTGCCTTGTGACAGCTAGTGGAATAGTTAAAGAGTACTGCCTGTGTTATCTCCTCTCCCTTTATTTCCTGGGAAGAATGAATGAAGTGAAGTTATGGGGAGATCAAAGTACATCACAGAGAAGTTGTAAATACCAAACAAGAAATACCTCTGGGAGTTCATTGGCTACCTGGAAGCTATTTTTCCTTTAAAAACCTCTGGGGAAGGGGAGGGAGGCAGACCCTTGTTGGCACTTAGGTGTAAGTGCGTTTGTCTCCGCGGATCCGCTGAACAAAGGCTTGTCATTAAGGTCTCTGAGCCTCCAAGTACATTTTCTTGAACTATGGTCTAACATTGACAACGTCAATCTTGTCTGCATTTATCATGATGTTATTTTTTGGTCCAGTTATAAGGAGTTTTGTTTTCTTTACATTGAGGTGCAACCCATACCAAAATATGGTCTTTGATCTTCATCAGTAAGCATATTAACTTCTCTTTGCTTTCAGCAAGCAAGGTTGTATTATCTGCATATTGCAGGTTGTTAATGAGTCTTCCTCCAATCTTGGTGTCATGTTCCTCTTCATTTAATCCAGCTTCTTTGATTAGTTGCTCAGCATACACATTGAATAAGTATGATGAAAATATATAATCCTGGTGCATATCTTTCCTGATTTTAAACTATTCAGCGTCTCCTTGTTTTGTTCAAATGACTGCCTCTTGGTCTATATACAGGTTCCTCATGAGCACAATGAAGTGTTTTGGAATATCCATTCTTCACAATATTATCCATAGCTTGTCATGATCCACGTAGTTCAAAACCTTTGCATAGTCAATAAAGCATAGCTAATCATCTTTCTGGTATTCTCTGCTTTCAGCCAAAATCT
>NW_006408851.1:2473199-2490987 GCF_000296735.1 Chrysochloris asiatica
ATTTGATTTCTGTGTACTGCATCTTGTGAGGTTCACGTGTATAGTCATCTTTCTGTTTTTTTTGCAGTGAGAAAGTTAATGGTCTCGCAAAATTCTATCATGCAATCTCCAGCATTGTTTCCATCACCAAGGCTGTATTTTCCAACTATTGATCCTTGCTCTTTGTTTCCAACATTTGCATTCCAATCACCAGTAATTATCAGTACATCTGTTTGCATGTTTGATCAATTTCAGACTGAAGAAACTGATAGAATTTTTCAATTTCATCATCACCGGCTTTAGTGGTTGGTGCATAAATCTGAATGATAGTGATATTAACTGGTCTTCCTTCTAAGTGTATGAATATTATCCTATCACAGGTAGCATTATACTTAAAGATAGATCTGCAAATATTCTTCTTAAAGATGAGTGTGACACCATTCCTCTTCAATTTGTCTTTCCTGGCATAGTAAATCACGTCATTGTCAGATTCAAAAAGCCAACACCAGTCCATTTCAGCTCACCAATGCCTAGGTTATCTTCTTTATGTGTTCCATTTTATTTTTTTACAACTTCCAGTTTTCCTAGATTCATACTTCATATATTCCATGTTCTGATTATTAATAGAAAATTGCAGTTGTTTCTCCTCATTTTGAGTCATGCCCCATCAACAATGAAGGTCTTTTTATTCCATTTGTGTTGTAACGGTCAACTCTACATGAGGAAGCTGCTCTTTCCCTGTCACATCTTCAGTGAGGGGCCCTTCTTCCTGAGGGGCCCATCTTCCAGCACCACATCTGACGATATTCTGGTGCTATTCATCATGCTTCAATATTCAATCATTTGTTGCCATCTGACAGTCTCCCACTGCTAATCGTAAGGTTTTTGCTGGCTAAACATTCAGAAGTAGTTCACCTCTTCTTCTTCCTAGTCTGTTTTAGTCTGGAAGCTCAGTTGAAATCTGTCCACCATAGGTGACCCTGCTGGTATTAAAATTCTGGTGGCATAGCTTCCAGAATCATGGAAGTCACCACAGTATGACAAACTGAGAGATGAGTGAGTGGTGGATTCTTCTGGTAGTCCGTGATATATTCAATATTCTTTTCCAACACCATAATTTGAACACATCAATTCTTCTCCAGTCTTCCTTATTCATTGTCCAACTTTCACATGCATTGAAAATACCGTGTTCTGAGTCAGATAGAACTCAGTTATAAAAGTGACATCTTCATTCTTTAACAATTTAAAGATGTCTTTGGCAGCAGATTTGCCCATTGCAATACATGGCTTAATATCTTGACTGTTGCTTCCATAAGCATTGACTTTGGATCCAAGTAAAATGAAACCATTGACAACTTCAGTCTCTTCTCTGTTTATTACAATGTTGTTGATTGGTCCAGCTATGAGGATTTTTGCTTTCTTTATATTGAGTTGTAAACTATACTGAAGGCTGTATTTATTGATCTTCATTAGTAAGTGCTTTAACTACTCTTCACTTTAAGTAAGAAAAATTGTCATCTGTCTTTGTATTAATGACACTTCCTTCAATCCTGATCCCATATAGGCCAGCTTCTCAGATTATTTGTTTAGCAAACAGATTGAATAAGTATAGTGAAAGCATGCAACCCTGAAACACACCCTTGTTGAGGTTAAACCAGGCAGTATCTCCTTGTTGTTTGAATGAATGCCTCTTGGTCTAAGTACAGATTGCTCATGAGCACAATTAAGGGTTCTGGAATTCTCATTTTTCATGATGTTATTCACGTTTATCATCCACACAACCTTTGCACAGTCACTATAACACAGGTAAATATTTTGTTTTCAGTCAAGATCCATCTTATATCAGCAATGATGTCTCTCATTCTATGCCTTTTTCTGAATCTTGCTTGAATTTCTGGCAGTTCACTGTCGATATACTCCTGCAAATGCTTTTGAATTGTCTTCAGCAAAAATTAACTTGCGTGTGACATTAATGATATTGTTCTGCAATTTCCCCATTGTTGGGTCACTTTTCTTTCTTTGGAATAGGCAAAATGTGGATCTCTTCTAATTGGTTGGCCAGGTAGTTGTTTCCCAAATTTCTTGGCATAAAATAGTAAGTGCTTCCAGAGCTGCATCAGTTTGTTGAAACCTTTCAGTTGGTATTCTGTCAATTCCTGGAATCTTGTATTTTTTTGCTAATGTCATCATTGTATCTTGGACTTCTTCCTTCATAAGTTCTTGATCATATGCTAACTTTTGAAATGGATGAACATAGACCAGTTCTTTTTGGTATAGTGACTGTGTATCACATCAAAAGTAATCTTTTAATCCATCATTCAATACTTTGCTCTTAGAAGCCTTCAGTATTTCAAATTGAGGCTTCCATTTTTTCTTCAGTTCTTTCAGTTTGAAAAATGCTTGAGATTGTTCTTCCCTTTTGATTTTCTCACTCAGGGTCTTTGCACATTTCATTATATTACTTGATTTTGTCTTCTTAGGCTGCCCTTTGAAATAAAAACAAAAAACTTTATTGTGAATTGAGTGAAAGTTTCAGACACCATCATCAATTTTACATTCAACAAATCATGCACTTTGCTTCATCTCAATAATTGCAATCCCTTCCTTGCTACAACAGTTATCCCATTTCATTCTTGTGCTTTCTATTTGCATCCCATCCTGTTTCAACTGTGTCCTTAGGAAAATGATGCTCTTTTGATTTTGAATGGTTGATCATTCTATGGTGATCTTTGAAATTTTTTTATTTAGCTCCTTTACTTCATCGTATCTTCCATTTAGTTGCTTTAGTTGCTCTAGGTTCAAGAGCAAATTTCAGAGTCTTTCTGACATCCACTTTGGTCTTTTCTTCCTTCCCTGTCTTTTGAATGACCTTTTGCTTTCTTCATGTATGATGTTCTTGATGTCATCCTATAACTTGACTGATATTCAGTCATTAGTGTCTAATGCCTCAAATCCGTTCTTTGTTTTGCATCAACACCAAGTATAGCTTGGACTTATTCTTTCAATATCGTTGATTCTTGATCATATGGTACCTCTTGAAATGATGGAATCACGATAAATTCTTTTTGGTACAATGACTGTGTATTCCATCCATCTTCTTTTAATGCTTCCTGAGTCATTCAATATTGCTACCTGAAACTTGATTTTTTTTCTTCAGTTTGAGAAATGCTGAGTGTGCTCTTCCCTTTTGGATTCCTAACTTTGGGTCTTTGAACATTTTATTATAATACTTGACTTTGTTTTCTTGAGCTGCCCTTTCGAAATTTTCTGTTCAGTTCTTTTACTTCATCGTTTCTTCCTGTTGTTTTAGCTTCTTAATATTCAAGAGCATGTTTTACAGTCTCCTCTGACATCCATTTTGGCCTGTTTTTTCTTTCCTGTCTTTTTAGTGACCTTTTGCTTTCTTCATGTATAATGTTCTTGATGTCATCTCACAACTCTTCTGGTCTTCAGTATTTAGTGTCTAATGCGTCAGATCTGTTCTTGAGATGGTCTCTAAATTCAGGTGGGATATCCTCAGATCATATTTTAGCTCTCATGGATTTGTTTTAATTTTCTTCAGTTTCAACCTGAACTTGCATAGGAGCAATTGCTGGTCAATTCCACAATAGGCCCTTGGCCTTGTTTTGGCCAATATTAGTAAGTTTCTCCATCATCTCTTCCCACAGATGAAGTCAGTTGATTCCTGTGTATTCCATCTGCTGAAGTGCACCTGTATATTCACCATTTATGTTGTTGAAAAAGGTATTTGCAATAAACAAGTTGGTATTGTGAAATTCTGTCATGTAAACTCCAGCATCCTATCACCAGTCATATTTTACAGCTACTAATCTCTTTGTTTCTAACTGTCCCATTCCAATCACCAGTAATTATCAATGCATCTTGATTGTATGTTTGATCAATTTCAGTATGAAGAAGTTGGTTGTTGTTGCTGTTAAGTGCTGCTGAGTTGATACCAACCCATAGCAACCCTGTATAGGGTTTCCAAGGAACAGCTTGGACCACCGACCTTGCAGTCCAAACTGACTTTGCAGTCTGATACTTAGCCCACAGTGCCACACCACGACTCTAAAGTAGAATTCTTCATTTTCATCATCATTGACTTTAGTGGCGGGTGCATAGATTTGAATAACAGTGGAATGAACTGGTCTTCCTTCTATGGATATTATTCGATCACAGGTGGTATTGTACTTCAAGATAGAGCTTGAAATGTTCTTTTTGATTATGAATACTATGCCAGTCCTCTTCAGTGTGTCATTCCTGGTATAGGAAACCATGTTTGTCAGATTCAAATGGCTAATACCAGTCCCATTCAGGTCACTAATGTCTAGGATATTGATCTTTATGAATTTCATTTCATTTTTGACCCCTTCCAATTTTCCTAGATTCATACTTTGTACATTCCATGTTTTGATTACTAATGGATGTTTATAGCTTTTTCTCTTCATTTTGAGTTGTACCCTATCAGCAAATGAAGATCTTGAAAGCTGTACACCATCTCCATCATTAAGGTCAACTCTACTTTGAGGAGGCAGCTCTTCCACAGTTCTATTCTGAGTGACTTTCAACCTGAGTGGCTTATCTTCTGACACTATATCAGACAATGTTTCACTGCTTTTCATGAGGTTTTCAGAGGCTAACCATTCAGAAGTGGTCTGTCTCTCTTTCTTTTTGGTCTGCTTTAGTCTGAAAGCTTCACTGAAACCAGTCTACCATTGGTGACCTTGCTGGTATTTAAAAGGTGGGTGTCATATTTTCCAGCAGCACAGCAGCACACAAGCCACCACAGTAAAGCAGACTGACAGACGAGTGGTGGATCACAGGTAGGGAGGCAGGTTCAGCCAGTAAGACGGCAAGCTACTAATAACTCCCAGGAGAGGCAAGCAACAGAGAAGGCCACTGGCTTAAGTCCAAAGAACCTGAGGTCAGATGACAAGTCAGATGCAGGAACCACAGCCAGCAGAAAATCAGCTGCTTTGCTCAAATAGCCAATATATTGGAAGCAGGTCACACAGTCAAGGCAACTTCCTTTCTGTTGATTGGCTGCTCGTAGCAGAGCTCATTATAGAAGTGGTTATGCTGTATTAGAGCTCATCATGGGGATAACTACATCTCAACTGCCATACCACTGACAATCCTGACCCAGTCCAGGTGACACATAATCTTAACTATCACATCTGCTTTCCATATAGAGTTCCTGGATGGTGCAAACAGTTAAAACACTTATTAGCTAACCAAAACATTGGTGGTTCAAGTCCAACTAGAGTTGTCTCAGTGATCTTGGTCATCTACTTCCAAAAACCAGTCATTGAAGACTCTCTGGGAACATAGTTCTACTCCAATACACATGAAATTACCAGATGCCAGAGCCCACTCTGCAGCAACTGATTCTCCTTTTAATGTGTTTTCCCAAGGTTTGGGCTCTGCAGACAAGAGATATCAGAGGCTATATTTGCTGAACCAGCTAGAGGCTTTTCCTAGCTGTTCTACTTCCTGCTGAGTCTGATGGCAAGCCCTCTGTACAGCGGACTTTGATGTACTGTCTCTTTAGAACTCTGTTAATGGCCTTATAAAGGAATTTTAATGATGTCCAAGGTTCAGGACAACTTGCCTCACTTTATAAGCAGCAAATCTTTCTTCACAGTATCTATTTGCTCCCAAGAGATATTAAGGTAGGATTGCCTATCTGAGCTTGCTCTTTAAAATATCCTCTGCATTCTAACTCTTACTCTTCTTTATTAATTTATTTTTCTCTCTCTCTTGTTGATCTTCCAGACCTCCCCTCCTTCATCTAATTGGTAGACTCTTTAACCACCTTCTCCTCTACTTCTTTCTTCCTTACTAGACCCAGTGTGCTCTAAGGAGCTCCCTGCTGTTCAGAGAAACCTACAGGCAGACCTGCTATAGACTGGAAGCAGCCCTCCCGCTCCATCATGACCAGTTCACAGGTTCTCAGTAGGTTGCAGGAGGAAGTGATCTGCCCCATCTGCTTAGAAATTCTACAAGACCCTGTCACCATCATTTGTGGGCACAATTTCTGCTTCAGATGCATCACTAAGAATGTGGGCCCATCAGACAATTTGCTCAAGTGTCCCCTCTGCAAGAAATCTGTGATGAAGGACACGCTGAAGCCCAACTGGCTGTTGGTGAATCTGGTGGAGAAAATCCAAATTTTAAGTCCCTTTGAGGAGCAGCCAGAAATGCAAGAACTGAAATGTCCAAAGCACCAAGAGAAGTTCCATTATTTCTGTGAGAATGATGGGAAGTTTCTCTGTGTAGTGTGTCATCAATCCAAGGAACATAAATTACACAAAATCAGCTTGATAGAAGAAGCTGCCCCAAAATATCAGGTAAGTATTTGGTTGCCCATTTCTCCCAGCTGACCAGGGATCTGGTGAGGACATGGTAATGACTACTTTCTTCCATTGGATTTGAACCACTGTGGCCCACAATGGGCAGTTCAGAGTCAGGCAGTGTGGACACTGTGGGTGTCATTTTCTCTGACATATAATTTGTTTCAAAGGACTAAAGTCTTTTGAAGTCAAGGCATGATGGAGAATGAAAAAGGCATGGAATGGTGAATCAGAACTTTGGGCGCTAATCAAAGCGCCTGAGTTTTCTATAATAAGTTCAAGGAGTCACTGGTCTCTCTGAGCCTTAGTTGTCTCGCTTTTTAAATGGACTTAACATAACATGATTGTGGTGGTGGTGATGTGCTATGGAGTTGATTCCGACCCTGTATAGAGTTTCCAAGGCTATACATCTTTATGGGAGCAGAAAGCCTCATCTTTCTCCCACAGAACAGCTGGTAGTTGTGAACTGCTGACCTTGAGGTTGGCAGCCCGACACGTAACCACGACAGAGTTCCTTTAACAGAACATAGTAGAATTTAATTCTTTTAGGTAGTCTGATAGGACAAATGAGGAAAAGTCTGTGGAAATTATTAATCCCAAAATGACATTTAGTTACTAATCATAATTATTCACAGAAAGCACGTTCTTTGCTTGTAGGTCACTGAGACCCTATGGTCTACCTTCGTTACTACCAGCCTCTAGCTTCTCCTTCCTGCAGCTTACAATCTCACCTGCCCTCAAGAAAAATCAGGGGCTTTGTGAGGCCAACAGAACTCCCAGGCACAGCTTACCAATATGGTCCTCTCCCCACAGGTATTAATTCAATCTCAGCTTGAGACCTTGCAGCAAAAGGAGAAGGCACTAGTACAAATGAATGTAAAAGGTGAACAGAAGATCAGTGAATTCAAGGTAAGAAAATGCTCAGGTGGAGATATCTCTCTGTCCCATAGCCCTTTTGTAGCAGAAATATCTTCCCTCTCATGTCCCTAAGATATCTTATTATACTGAAGGCTCAGAAGAAGACCCGGTGTCAAAGAAGGTGGTTCAGAGTGTAGGAGGGGTAGAAAGACTCGTAGCATTGTAGGTTAGGATGTGTTCATGCCTTCTCCTCCACCACAGCATTTGGCTTATCTGTCATAGCACCTTGGGATACTGGAGTAGGTTGACCACTCTAGTCTATTCTACCTGGAGATAGTGGTGTAGGGAAAATCAGGACTGGTTTTAGCATTGGAAGTACTGACTTTAAGACTCATTTCTGTCCCTTACAAGCTGTTCCTTAACCAGAAATGAATTTGCCAGTTAGAAAATAAAGACAATGTAACTCCACCCAACCTGTTAACTTTTGTGTGTCTACGTGTCAAAAGACCAATTTTGTAACATTGTTGTTGTGAAGTCCCATTGAGTCAGTTCTGACTCTTAGAAGCCCTTTCTAGGGTTTCTGAGGAGTGAGTTTGAACCATCAACCTTGTGGTTTGCAGTTCATTGTTTCTCTTACAGCACCACAAATTGTTGTTGTTAGGTGCCACTGAGTCGGTACCGACTCATAGTGACCCTATGCACAACAGAACAAAACACTGCTTGATCCTGGGCTAACCTCACAATTGTTGACATGCTTGGAGTGCCTTCCAACCTGAGGGGCTCATTTTCTGACACTATATCTGCTATTCATTTTCTGGCACTGTTTCTCTGCTATTCATAAGGTTTTCAGTGACTAAATATTCAGAAGTAGTTTGTCACTCCTTCTTCCTACAGCACCACATAGGAGACCATAAATTGAAACCTTGTAAAAATGCAAGATTAGACTGTCAAGAAGGAAAGCATGAGTGGAGTGTGAGATCCCACCCAGAAGTTTGGTGATAGCAGAGATGGTGGTGAGGTGGTGGAATAGAAAGAGTGAGAGCAGCTGCAGACTCTAGATCCATGGACTGAGAAAGTCTGTGTGCTTATGGGTAGGAGGCTGGCTTGCAAAATGTGCCCTTTGGACATTTAAATGAATATATATTTTTTGTTTTGTATGTGTACATGAAATATTTTTGCTTTGTTCATTTGTGAAAAATAAGATGTAAAGGGAAGCCACAGGGAGGAAGCAGGATAATTATTTTTTGCAAAACAAAATGTATAATTGATTGAAAGTAAAGCTGATAATCTTGTCTGTTAACCTTCACTCAATTCACAAGGAAAAGAAAATCAATGTAAGGTAGTTTTAGAGATTGAGTCCTTGACGGGTACCAAAAAAAAAGGGGGGGACTAAATGTGAATGATTTCACCTACAACTGAGTTGATAGTGAATGCTAAAAAAAAAAAATAAAAGTTAGTTCTTTTTGATATATATTTTTTGAAATCTGCCACAAATCATTGTTCTGTGTTGGCAATGAATATAAGTATTAATTTCATAATATTGAAAAATTAGATAGCATGGCCATCTTTTCATGTTCTGAGTGTCCACTCTCCTTGTCCCCAGGCCCAGGTGAAGAATGAAAGGCAAAAAATCATCCAAGAATTCAAGCATTTGCATCAGGTCCTTCAGGAGGAGGAGAAGCTCCTCCTGTCCCAAGTGGACCGGCTGGATCAAGAGGGAGCCAAGGAGGAAAAAATTTATATCACTTCCTCTGAGGCACTGCAGAAGCATCTCGGTAGGCTTGCTGAATCCCTGAAGGCCAAGCAGAAAATGTCTTCCAGAGATCTGCTCTGGGTGAGTGTCCCTTAGGGGCAGAGTTAGTGATGAATCCATTCTTAGTCACAGATGGCCACTTGGAGAACACCCCAGACCACCCCATTCATTCCACTATTGTCCAACACGGTTCAATAGACATATAATGCCAGCCACACATGAAACTTACTGGCATGTTCTAAGCCACATGTGCAATTTTTTAGAATCCACATTCAAAAGAAATAGTGAAATTTACTTTAATAACATAATCTATTTAAGTCACTATATAAAAAGTATTATCATTTCAAAATGTAACCAATATTTAAAAGTATTAATGAGATATTGTGCATTTCTTTTTTAATCTCAAGTCCTTAGAAATGTGGCAAACAGTTTATACCTCTATATAATTGGCTTAATTTGGGCAGTATATTTTCAAAGGTTGAAGTAAAATGTAATGCTACCATTTCAGTTAATTTGTGTTTAATGGAAAGAACATTTTAACTTTGTCAGTATTTAAATTTAAATTTTTGAAAATTCTGTAAAATTGAAAGTCCAGTTTTTCATCACATTAGCCCTATTTCAAATGTCACAGGTGGCCTGGCTACCACAGTGGACAATATGGGCATAGCAGATGCTCAGAATAATCTGTGAGCTCACCTGATTCACCTCCCATTCCCACCAGCTCAAGAAGCCATTGCTTTGTTTTAAGAAAGAACATGCAAAGTCATTCCAACTTGCCCCCCTCAACATCAAGCAGAGATCCCTTGGTTTAGTTTTAGAGACAAAATTTATCTTCAGAATTTCACTCCTCTTTCCCTCCTCTCCACTGAGCTCCCCTTGAAGTCTAGCCATTTCCTTGCCCACAGGCATATCTTGGAACAGCCCAACATGGTGGGTAAGAAGCAAGGGATTGGTTTGCCCCTCTGTCTCACACCAAGTAGACTCTTTACTCTTTGATGCCACCAATTGGCCAAGAGCTGAGGTTGTGTCTTTTCTCTTTCTCTTCTAGGATATCAAAGTTGTCTTGTACAGGTATGATGGGCCATCCCAAGTACATTTTCCTTACCTATTCATACATGTAATGCTAACTTACAACACTCCTCCTCAAAAATACTTGCACCTTGGTCTAACTTTGGGGTCAAGTATTCAGGCTGAAAGAAAAGGCCTAAGTTAAGCAGAAAGATGAGGCTTTCTACTCCTGAAGAAAGTTACAGGCTTGGAAACCCTATACAGAGCCGCTGAGTCAGAACAAACACAATGGCACTTCACAACAATAACAAGCAAGTATGTTGGTTATGGAAGAGTTGCTTTCTCCAGCTTTCTAGTTTTCAAAATAGATTCTCGTATTTTCTGGAACCTCCTGCATGACAGTTTGCTCAAATGGATGGCTCCATCTCCCTATCCTCCACTTCATCATTGTCCCCAAGTCATTTGTCCTGCCTCCTCATTCCCAGCTCTCTTTCCCTTGACTTCTACCCCCATCTACATGAACCTATCCTCACATCCTTATCTCCTCCCTGTCTCACCGCACAGCTCAGTCCTGTCTTCTCAGGTGTAAAGCATTTCAACTGGTCTCCCTAACCCCTGTTTCTACGGACTTGGAGAAAAAATTAAGTGATGCCATATCAAGACATAACTCCATTGTAGACACCTTGAAGAAATGCAGAGGTAAGGAAGAGGCTCATAGCTCCTCTATCACCTATATTTAGGGGTTCTACTCCCATTACCCCAGGAAAGCTGAACTGTAACTTGTACATTCATGCCAGTAATAATCATTCTTAAAATCCAGTTACTGTGGCGAAAACTGAGACACATACAGACTCCATGTGTGTTGACATAGAACTGTGCTCCATGAGGTTTTCAAAGGCTGGTTTTCTGAAGTACATCACCAGACCTTTCTTCCAAGGTACCTGGGGGTGAATTCAAAGCTCCAATCTTTAGGTCAGCAGCTCAGCATGTTAATTGTTTACAGTTCCCAGGAGCACCAAATAATAAATCATTCCATTGATGTTGAGTTGATGCCATACTTTTACTGGGATTTAGAAGTTGAATCCTAGGTTATGAGGATTAGAAGTTTCCACATCCACCCGCTACAATGGCTTGGGTAGTCCTGATTTCAGTTTCCACTAAAACACTTAGGAATAAGGTCCTCATTCTGTCTCCTGGTTTATTATATAATCTTAAACCTTCATATCTATCAGTTTCTGTGGAATCGGTGATGATTCATGGCAACCCTATGTGTGTCAGGGTACAACTGGGCTCCATAGGATCTTCAAGGCTGTGACTTTTTCAGAAACATCAACACATTTCAAATGTCACCTTGCTTCCTTTCAGGCATTGATCCTAACCTTATTGTACTTGTCAGCCTCTCCGATTCCTGTGAGAACCAAGGAGAGGGCCTGAACTGATGTCCCATGGCTTCCCCCTTGCCCAGCACAGTGTGTGTGTGTGGGTGGGGGGGGGGTTGGGCTCTGCTGTATGGCTGTACAGTGGACAAAGGGAAGGCAGGGCCCAGCCTTCTCCCTCTGGCTGGACTTTTACTTTCCTGGCACACACTGGAGCCCTGTCCCTTCCTGACAACAAAGAGAAAGTAGATTCAAAATCAGTGAAAATTGGGAGATATTCCTCCTCCCAGAACCACAGGAAGATAACAATCAGACAGCACAGAAGTGGATGACTTGCTTGGGCTCTCGATTTTGGTCAGATATTTCTCTAGAACCTGTCTGGGTTTGCAACTAAGAAAAGTTTGAAGATGTTAGGAATTCTGTACTAGTTTCCTAGAGCTGCTGCCACAGAAATACAAGTGTGTGGTTTCAAAGAACCGAATGTATTTTTCCATAGTTTAGGTGGCTGGAGGTCTGAATTCCAGGCACCTCTCCATCTCATTCTCTCCCCACAGACAACCTCTTGGCTGATAAGAAGAAATACAAAAGCATGTTTTTCATAGACACCTCAAAGAACTGTAAGTGGGGTCAGAAGGCTGCTCCTGTTAATTGGGGACATTGAGACAAGCAAAGAAGAAGAATGCAATCTCTGTGATTACATTCAGTCCAGAATTCTGAGAAAGAAGAGAAAGAAGCACAGGCTATGAGTTGTAGTATTTTAAACTTCAGTAACTCACAAGAAGGGGTTTCTGGTTGGTGTAAGTAGCTACACGCTCAACCACCCACCAAAACGTTGGTAGTTTAAACCCACCTAGAGGTGCCATAGAAGACAGGTTTGGCAAAATGCTTCTGAGAGGTCATGGCCTTGAGTACAATGTGGAGTTCTACTCTGCAACCAACAATGACTCAGAAAACAGTGCTTAATTCCAAAATTTTAAAGTATTCAAACGTAATTTAAAAAAAAAAATTAAAACTATTTCTTTACTTCTCAGAGAAAGGGAGGAAAAGGTGGGCCAGGAAGGTGTATGCAGTTCAATCTCTCAACTGTTAGCTGCCCTTGGCACCCCACATGCAATAATTCAAAACACATAACTCCTCCAAGGTAGGTGTTACTACCTGAAATTGATGAGAGACCCCTCTAACTCTATGTGAGGATTAAATGACAAAAACAGAATTAGAACTCATAATGCATTCCAAAGCCAGAGAGCATTGAAAGATTCGATTTTACAGAGTTCTTTCGCAAGAGAAGACATTGGTAGTTGAGTGGGGGGATAAATTCTTGTGCTCCATGACTGGTGATTTCTGAACACCCTAGCCCTAAAAGGGAGGCACTAAAAGCCAATAGAGGACACAGAGACAACCTGAAAGATTTCCACACTACCCCAGAAGTGGGGGGACAGTCCCCATGAGAACCACTGGTTCTTGTTGATGGTGGCTGGATGTTGATTTTTGTTTTTAATGTGCAACTTCAGGTTATCATGACCAAAACTGGTTTTCTTTCTCCTGGTTGCAGCGACTGTGTTAGAGAATAACAATTCTAAAATGAACACAGCCTTGGAGCCTGAGTCCCCCTCTACAGGTAAGAGTCCTGATTCCTCACACTGGAGACTTCTTGTAGTTTTGAGAAGAGACTTCCAAGTGACAAGTGGTCACAGGGCAGAAGAAAAGGCTTTTCTCTGTGTTCTCCCTGCCAGAGCACAGACGGGAATGCTCTGAACTGACAGGGCAGGGGGAAGGCACCACTTAGATTAGATTGCAGAAAGAACTTCCTAACATGAAAGATCATCTTCTCTGATCCGAGTTAGGTGGGAATGTTTTCTCTCCATTCTAGTGGGAAATGGAAAGGAATAGGGAAGAGCAGGGAGAAGGATTTGAAAGACTGTAGTTGGTAGAGGTCTGTATTGTTGTTACATGCCATTGAGACGGGTCTGACTCATAGGGACCATCTATAGGGTTTCCAAAGAATGGCTGGTGGGTTTCAACCATCATCCTTGTGGTTCACAGTCTAATGCTTATCCTACAGTGCCATAACAAGACTTCAAGGCTACGGAGCTGTGAAATCCACATTCTTGAAGATTTCAGATGATAGAATCATGGTGGGAGATGGAGAGGGGTGTGTGTAGGGGATAGTGGAAAAGGAAGCGACTGTATCTCATTCATCTCCTTCATTCCCTCTAGAAAATCACCCACATATAATCAATTTACCCTTAGCTTCTTCAGGTTCACTTTGAGTCTAAGATCGATCCCTTCTGCTCTATCTACAACTCAGCAATACTTGCTGTCGATGGAGGGTTATTTCGGCCTTGCTCCTACTGACCTCTCTTTCCTCCCTCTAAGGCAGCAAAACTGAACAGCCAGCATCAAATTCCAGCTCCTCAACTGTATTCAGTCCTCTATCTGTTAAGAAAACAGTCCTTGCAGAATTGTTCCAGTCCCGAAACAGGATGTCTTTTGCTGGAAAACTTTCCCTGGGAGCCAGTGTTGAGAATCTTGGGAGTACTGGAGCTACAGGGAGGGAAAAGCTCAAGGAGACCCCGAGTGAGTGACTAGGTGCAATCAAAGTCCTTGATTTGAGTGGAGTCAGGCAAGGAAATGGAGCCTGTGGGAGAGGCATGAGCTACAAAAATTGGCAGTATGGGATGGGGGAGTTTGGAGTGGAGGGTGTTAGTGTGTGTGTGTGTGTGGGGGGTTGTGGGGGGAAGCAAGAAAGAGGAGGATGGAGACAGATGGATAGAGGAAGAGAAAGGGGGCAGATGTCTTATCCATCTCCTTCATTCCTTCCCAAATTATACCTTCTCCAGGAAATCACACACCCTTGATCAACTTACCCCTAGCTTCTTCAGTACAATTTCAGTCTAACCTTTATCCCTTCTGCTGTATCTACAACCCAGCAATGCTTCCTGTCATTGGAGGATTCTTTCTGCCTTGTTCTTTCTGACTTCTGTTTTTTTCTTTTCTTCTCCCTCAAAGGCAGTGGAAAAACTGAGCAGCCAGCACCAATTCCCCGCCCCTCAACTCTCTCTAGGCCCTCTACTCAGAAAACAATTCCTCCAGAATTCCAACTGGGAAATAGGATGTCCTTTTCTGGAAATCCTCAACTCCTGGGCAGCTTTGAGAACTTTGGGAGCATTGAAGCCACAGAGAAGGAAGAGCTCAAGGATGCCATGAGTGAGTGAGCGGCTGAGAGCAGGCAAAGGTTCCTGCTTTCAGTGGAGTCAGGCAAGGAAATGGAGCCAGGGGGTGAGACCTGGGTTACTAACAGTGGCAATGGTGTGTGTGTGTGTGTGTGTGTGTGTGTGTATATGAAGACCTGGAGAAGGGATGTGGTGTCCTTGATCTAAAGGGGGAGAAAAGACTACAGCTCCTCCCCTTGGGCCCTCAACAACTCAAAGCTTGGTTTCTCTTTATTGCTTGATTTGGGTGCTCCCTGGTGGATAAAGGAAATCCTTGTCTCCTTTCTGTTCCTTTTTTTTTTTTTTCTCTCCCTCTTCATTTTAATACTTGTTAAATACCATCGATTCTGACTCATAATGACCCTGTATACGGTTTCCAAGGAGTTGCTGGTGAGTTTGAGCCTCCAACTTTGTGGTTCAAGCTGACCTTCCAGTCCAGTGCTCATCTTACAGTGCCACACAACTAAAGCACAATCTTTAATTTCAATTTCCATGAAGTCTTTGAAGCCTCCTTATATTTACTGAGTCAGCAGTTCATTCAGGCTTGGAGAGCCAGAGATGAGTACATCTGGCCTGAATTATATCCACCTGGTAGCGTAGTGGTTACGAATCGGGCTGCGAACCTTAAGGTCAGCGGTTCGAAACTACCAGCCGCTCCGTGGGAGAAAGATGAGGCTTTCTACTCCCGTAAAGATTTACACCCTCGGAAACCCTGTACAGGGTCGCTATGGGTCGGAACCGACTCGACGGCACTTAACAACAACAACAACAACCCATCCCGACAATGAACTTGACCATTGTCCTCTGCCCACATTTCCAGATATTCCATCTCCCAATCCTCCAAGCACAGGAAGGGCAATGGATGGGTTAATGCACTGGACTGCAAAGTCTTTTGAACTACAAGGTTGGTGGTTCAAGCTCACTACTCACTCCTTGAAAACCCTATACAGGATTGCTATGGGTCAGAACTGACTCGATGGCACGTAGCAACTCAACAACGACAACCTCATTTTATTGCATTTCGCTTTATTGCACTTTGGATATATTGGTTTTATTCACAAATCGAAAATGTGTGGCAACCTTGAGTTGAGCAAGTTTATTGGAATCAATTTTGCAACAGCAACTGCTCACCTCATATCATGGTGCCACATTTTGGAAGTTTTCACAATATTTTTCTTAATGTGATTGCACATTTAATAGATTACAGTTTAGTGTTAACGTAACTTCGATATGCATGGTGAAACTGTAAAACTATTGCTGTTGTTGTTGTTAAGTGCTGTCAAGTCAGTTCCGACTCGTAGCGACCCTGTATAGTTTCCAAGGAGCAGCTGGTGGACATGAACTGACAGCCTTGTGGTTCACAGTCCGGTGCTGATCTACAGAGCCACAGCAAGAGTCCTAAAACTTCATGTGACTCATTTTATTGATGTATTCACTTTATTAGGAAAATCTCCTGGTAATGTCTGTGAGGGATTGTGAGAATTTTGCAGGACCAGGTGGTGTTTCGTTCTATGGTGCATAGGATTACTGAGTCAGAACTGACTCGAGGGCACCTAACAACATACCTGTATTGCTGTGGGAGGGTTTGGGAATCCCTGAGTGGTATAAATGATTGATATTCTTGGTTGTAAAGTTTGAGGGTTGAGTTTCTCAAAAAAAAGAGCTGGTGATCTACTTCTGAGAAACCAGCCATTGAAAACCCCATAGCATACTTCTCCACACTTATGGGGTTACCATGAATAACACCAAGGCCACTAGTGTATCTGAGGATTTGAATTACATTTGCAATAAGATTGACTGTAGCTCAAAAAGTCTGAGCCTGAATATCTCGTTCTTGTGTGTCATCTAGTGGATTCTACTTCCTAGTGTCCCTATATAAAGGAACAGAAGTGCCCCTAGGGTTTCCTACATCTTTACAGGAGCAGATCTCCAGGTCTTTCTCCAGATTAGCAGCTGGTGGGGAACTTGAGCCACCAGGGCTCCTTCCATATATCTCTTATTTGTTGTTGTCAACTACTGTTGAGTCGGTTCCGACTCATAGTGACCCTGTTTAGGGTTTCCGAGGAAAGGTTGACAGATTTGAACTGCCGACTCTGAAGTTCAAACTGATCTTGCAGTCCAGTGTTTATTCTACAACGCCACGGGTTAGTGCACTGGACTGCAAAGTCGGTTTGAACTGCAAGGTTGGCAGTTGAGGCTCACCAGTTGTTCCTCCGAAATCCTATACAGCGTCACTATGTGTCGCAACCAACTCAATGGCGTTTAACAACAACAACAATAGGGCTCATTCCACCGCACCTACAGGGTTGTTGTTGTTGTTGATGTTAAGGGCCTTCTAGTTCTAGTCGGTTCCGACTCATAGCAACCCTGTAGCTCATTTCTCCAATTTAGGGATTGATTTCAGAAGGAGGGAGAGGGGCTTAGGACTTCTTTGGGGACAATGAGGGCTGTGACTGGAGGGAAAGCCTCCCTTTGGCAGCATCTTGAAGATACTCAGAGGTGGGAGACTGGACACCTTGACCCAGGGTTGCCCCTCGTTTTCCTTCCATCTTCCACAGCCCCCGTGACCCTGGACGCAACCTCAGCTCACCCGGACCTCATTCTTTCCCAGGATCTGAAGACAGTGAAGCTGGACATCGGCCCTCTGAGTAACTCGGCGGAGCCAGCAGACCCCAGGTGCTTCTACCCATTCCGCTGCGTGGTGGGCTTGCCTAGCCTCTCCTCTGGCAAACAGACCTGGGAGGCGGAGCTCCAAGGGCCCGGGGGAGGAGCTTGCCTGGTGGGCGTGGTATCGGAGCACGCGCCACGCCGGGGCTTCCTACAGGTGGAGCCCAAGGCTGGCTTCTGGGTACTGCGCATTAAGGGCACCCAGTGCCAGGCCCTCATTCAGGACGACACTCGGGAGGTGCTTCCCATTCCTCCGAGTAAAGTAGGCGTCCACGTGGATCATGATCGCGGGGAGGTCGTTTTCTACGACGCCATCACTAGCAAACACATCTATACCTTCCAGGCCTCCTTCCAGGGGCGGATCTTCCCCTTTTTCAGACTCCTATATTCTGGCACTCAGATCACTCTGAGCCCCTAGAGTTCTTCCAAGTCCTCACTTTCCTTTTCTTTCTCAACACCCCCTCACATTGGGATGTGCTGCGGCTGGTAGAGTTAACGCTAAACTACCTAGAACCCTTTAGGTTTGCGCCTGCTTTAAGTTTTCTTTTTGTCTCAACACCTCCCCACGCCCCGTATGCCTGG
>NW_006408851.1:2492392-2495021 GCF_000296735.1 Chrysochloris asiatica
GTTTATGTGGTGCATAAATCCTTAGTGCCACACCAGGAATCTTACATTTGAATTAGAAGATCAATATGAACTCATGATTCATTTTCTCTTAAAAGAAGATTAAGATGTATTTCTAAATTCTAGCCACAAAAAAGGCCTCCTTGCACCCAGATGGTAGTCTCTAAATACCACCAAACCAAAACAAATCCAACCAAACCAAAGCAAACCCATGCTCTTGAGTCTATTCTGATTCAGAGTGACCCTCTAGGATAGAGTAGAATTGTCCACAGAGTTTCCAAGGGTGTAAATCTTTATTGAAGCCAACTGCTGCAACTTTCCTCCTTAGAGCAACTGGTAGGTTTAAATGGTTGGATGAACTCTTAATCACTGCAACATTAGGGCTCCTCTCTAAATATAATTTCCTACTAAAATGGAACATGGCTTGAAAAACCAACTTAAGATGAGGTTACATCTCTTCTTAAAGATTTGGATTCAATATGTGTAATAAGGGAGTGACAATTTGATCATGATCAATTTTATAATAACATTGTTTTATAGACTAAATAAAATGACAATTGACATTGTTCTACTTTATCTTTTTTTAAAAAAATGTTTTATTGTGACTTATGTGATAGTTTACATGGGAGAACATTAGTTTTAAATTGATTGTTCTAACTTTAAATGCTCAATATTAATTTCCTTTATCAGAGTTTCTCTAAGCAGACTGAATCTTTCAAAAGAATACGATATTCAGAACTAAAATAGTCTCACTAGCTTCTTTGAAGCATACTTTAGAATAGAAATCTTAACATGAAACTTTGTTTATACCTAAGCAACACTCATAGCAGTTATAGTCTATAAACCTCACCTTGTATATAAACATGAACATAGAAATATTTATTAAAACATAAAATTAAAAAACAAAACATAAAACTATTTTCTAGGACATACTTAGCAAGAAAACTTTTTGTTAGTTTACTCTGTAAGATCATAGTTTGATCTTAAATCCTTTCTAGTCATCGTTATTATAATCTTATTAAATTTACCAATAAAAGCTTTTAATCTGTGAGTTATAAGTCTAAGCCCAATTAGACAATTTAGGAAACAATGTTTTTTTTATATCTGGAAAAACAAAAGCTTAAAAACACTCATAATATAAAAGCTATACTGTTTTTGTGTATTCATTGCTTACTTCTGTTCTTGATGAATTTCTTTGGACTGTAATTTGTGAACCCGTCATCTTTCTGAGACCTGGAAATATTGATTTAGTTTGATAGGCTCCAAGTTCAAAATATCAATCTTTTCTGTAGTATAATACAGTCTACCATTCTACTGGAAATTTTGTCAAGTATTTCAACATGTTGGCAGGAAACCTGAATAGTGAAAAAGTAAATCTGTAGATGGTATAATTTAGCAGGGTTCTTAGTAATTGTAATAAGGTATTTAAAAGTACAAATCTTGATGGGAATTACAGACAGATGAAAAGCCAGAGTTAATTAAAAATTAGATGGAAATTAGGCAGAACACCTTAAAACAGTATGATTTACCTTTTAATAAAGCTTTAGCTATAATGCTATATTATAAATTAATAATATTTGAATATTATTAAATAAATCAAATGATGGATTGCATTGGGCAAATCTGCTGCACAAGACCTCTTTAAAGTGTTGAAGAGCAAAATGTCAGTTTGAGGACTAAGGTGCACCTGACAGGAGCCATGGTATTTTCAATAACCTCATATGCATGCAAAAGCTGAACCGTGAATAAGGAAGACCATAGAAAAATTGATGCATTTGAGTTATGGTGCTGGAGGAGAATATTAAAAGTACCATGGACTGCAGCCAGAGTGCTCCTTGGAATCCAGGATGGCCAGAGTTCACCTCTCATACTTTGGACATATTATCAGGAGGGACCAGTTGCTGGAGAAGTATATCATGTTTGGTAAAGTGGAGGGTAAGAGAAAAAGAAGACCCCCAACAAGATGGATTGGCACAGTGACAGCAACAGTGGGTTCAGGCCTAGCAACAATTGTGAGGTTGGCCCAGGACTGGGCAGTGTATTGTTCTATTGTACATGGGGATCACTCTGAGTTTGTACCAACTTGATACACCGAATGACAAAAATAATGTTTGAATAAATTTGTAGATAAGAAGCATTATTCAAAGGAAATAGAATTATGATTGAGGTGGCAATTAAAATGACTAAAATTTTGAACACATTTAGTAAAATTCTTTTGCTGGAGTCTGTAGTAATTTGCTGATAAATTGAGCATTAGCTTTAAAAAACATAACAAAACACATGGTTTGGCAAAATCTAATTTATCCTTGTCCTGGAAGTCAAAGTATTTTAAAGAATAAATTAAACCTTTAAATTAATAATTAGGAAAATCTTTATATTTAAATGGTAAGAAATCCAGTTTTTTCATGTTGTTGATATTAAAGTTTTTCTTTTAATTGAAATATTTGTATTTAGAATTAACCAGCTGGACTCAGCTTATATGATTCCAATTTTTTTTTTTTTTTTTAATGATGATCCCAATTTTGTTGGCAACATCCAAAGCATCACAGTCAGAAGCCAGTGGAACATATGTCTTCTTTTCTTCATCAGGCCTGATTAAGGTGGTGACCTTGGCTACGTCAATGTCATAGAG
>NW_006408851.1:2495506-2497385 GCF_000296735.1 Chrysochloris asiatica
CTAGCCAATGGGGTGAGACACAGCCTTAAGACTCGCATCAGGGATTAAAAACCCAAGTGGACTGCCCACTCAGTGTGCTTGCGGGCCTGTTCCTATATATACAGCTATGCGCATGCACCCTCCTGCAGGAGTAAATTTTGCTTTGCCAAGGTAATTTAGTCTCACTGAGTGTCTTTTATGCAGCATCAGAATTCATTTCCAGCAGTGGTCAAGCTGGTTTCTCCCGGGGCACTCTTGTGAGCATATTTGGGCTGCCTCAGTGTTTTGGGCTGACAGAAGTGGGGTGACTTGCTGATTTTGGCTGTGGATGCCTGTCAGGACTGCCTTAACTTTGGCTTCAGTTTTGGGAGAGGCCTGGGTCTCCTCATATTTATAAAAAGTCGACATTAAAGTTTTTTAAATGTTCTACAACTAAACTGGTAAACTTTAGCCAGGGAGTCCAGGTATAGTGCTATAGGTTAATCAGTAGACTGCTCACATCAAGGACTCCAGCCATTCCTCAGAAACCCTATACAGGGTCGCTATGAGTTGGAATCTACTGGAAGGTAGTTAACAACAACAAACTTTAGCCAGAAGGATATAACTTTGGTTATACTAAATAACTTTATTCCTCTGAATTTTTAAACATTGTTTCAATTGCACCTTATAAATCATTAAATGGGACATGTAAACACATTAATTCAGAAGACATTAAATGCATATTTTTTCTTTCAAAGCAAAAGCATGTGAACTTTAATTTAAAATTTTGTTAACTTAATTTGACACTAATAAATTTACACAAAAATCTTGAAATTACTCATGCACTACAAAATCACTGTGAAAGAAAAGTTTTAGACTTTTACTTGATTTATTTATTTAAATCTAAATTTAACTTCTTAAAATCTAATCAAACCTGTTAATGAGTCTTGTCCCATATATGGGAACCCTAAGGAATAAAGCAGGATTGCTCTTTAGGATATCAGAGACTGAAACATTTCCAAGGGAGCAGACAGCTTCATTTTCTCTTGAGGAGAAGCAGGTGGGTTCAAACTGCTGACCATGTGGTTAGCAGCAAATTGCTCAATACACTGAGTCACCAGGGCTCTTTCCACACTGAATTGAGAAGGGTGAATCTTATCTTTACCCCTAGGCCATTTGAATTTAGGCTGAATTTCCTTCCCAACTTCTAGCTCACATGTCTAGTCAAATCCTAGGCTTGCTAATTCATTTGCATATATTTAGACTGGCCAGGCCCTTTGGAAAGCAATATGCATCCAAACTGTTTTAGGGGAAGCCATTTGTTTTTTACATCAGGATTAAAGAAGAAGAAGAAAAAAATTTTAACAAATCTCTATTTAAAATATCTAATTTGTAAACCTGCTAAAATGAAAGCATTTTATTAATTTTCCATAATGTCATTTGCAATACGAGGCTTGATGTTTTGGGATAAGCACTGGACTGCTAATGTTGCAGTGGTTTTAGATTTGAGATTGCCACAGCAGCTCTTGATCCTTGGTTGAAGAAACCAAGGCCACTCGGAGAGGTGAAGCAGAGTTCCAGATTTTACTAAGCTGGCTGGCTCCAAGGAGGTAATTTTTTTAGATTCTGAGCTTGAATGGAGGGCAACACAGGCTGACCTGTTTGAGGACAGGAGGGAAACCAGAGGGATTGGTGACCTGATACGCATTCTAGCTTGTCCACTGGGTTGGGAAGATTGGTCCCATTCAGTATCCTGATTCCCATTGGCAAGGAAGAGGCAGTTAATATTTCTACCTTTTCCTGTTCACTAATTGAAATATCAGCAGTTCAAACTAACCAGCTGCTCCTTGGAAACCCTATGCAGGGTTACTATCAGTGAGAACCAACTTGATGGTACTTAATAACAACAACAATATCAAAA
>NW_006408851.1:2501150-2505684 GCF_000296735.1 Chrysochloris asiatica
ACACACACACACACACACAGCAGCTAGACTGAAAAATCAATTTCATGTAAATTTCAAGGATCAGGGGAACCAGGACCCATGCTTTTAAGAATAAGATTAAACAGGTTTATGTTTTCCTTTATGACATTCTATGTTGCAATAGCATAACAGTCTCAAAACAGTAGGAAATAAGCAATGCAATATACACACATACATACAAAAGCTGTTGTTATTAGGTGCCATTGAGTCAGCATTGATGCACAGTGATCCTATAAACAACAGAACGAAACACAGCGTGGTCCTGCACCAACCTTACAAGCATTACTATGTTAGATCCCATTGCGGCAGACACTGTGTCATTCCATCTCATTGGGGGTCTTCCTCTTTTTTCTCAGTACCTCCACTTTACCAAACATGATATCTCATACCCCTTAATGGTTACCTGCTTTTGGTGTCATACACCAAGAACCTCTGTAAGCTTTCCCGTCTGTAATAGTCCCTTCCTGCTTTCTAGAGAACCACATGTGTATGTGACACACTGCTGCCATCAGTCGTGTTTGTGGGAGGAGATTCCTTTGATCTCTGTGCCCTATAAAAGATCACCATGTGGGGATAGAACTTTGGAAACTCATCATGGTGTCTTACTGATGATTTCCCTCATCCAGGTGACCCGTGTCTTTGTTTTGTTCTCACTTCTGCTTAATACTTATAAAGAGGAGAGGAACCAAGATGGTGGATTAGTCAGACTCTCTGCAACAAAGATAAAGAAGACCAAATGAAACACACATAGATGAGAATTCTGGAATGCTGAGCTTTAGAGGAAAGGTTGGAGAAGTGGCTCCAACATTTAATGAGAGGAGAGACTGAGTTTGGGTGCCAAAGGAGGGAGACAAACTGGTGAAGGGTTTCCCTGCCAGATACAACGCAGCCATTTTGAAATTTCATAGGCAGCTTTGCAGACATACCGGTACCTGGCAGTGTAGATTCACACAAGGAACCAGCAATGGAAAAGGTGTGCTTCTTTCTTGTTCTCCATATTTCCATATTTCACTGTTGGGATGACTGGAGGTGTGGCCAGCCCCTGCCCTCACCCACCCTGAGCACAACCCCCTACAGTCCAGGAGCTCAGAGCCATGAGGCTGTAGGTGTGCCAGAGTGAGGTGGTGCTGTGCCTACTGTGCTTGCTTAGCACCTGGATTTGAGTGGGTTCTGCTCCAGATACATAAAGCTCACAGAGCAGCCTGATTGTCTTGAACTGGCCTAGCCCCTGGCAAGACTTTAGTCCAGATGGACAATGCCTGGGACTATAAGAACTCCATTTAGGGCTGAGAACACTACCATCTCATATCTCCCCCCAACCACTTTGTGAGCTCCCCCAAGAGTTTTCTTCTCTGTGGATCCAGCACCTGCACTTGTTCCCCACCCCTTTTGTTGTTTTTCTTCACTTATTCTTCCTTCTCCTTCTTTCTCTCTCTCTCTTCCCTTCGTTTTGATCTTTTCTGACTCAGCTTTCTTTTTTTTCCTTCTGTTTCTTGTTTTCCATTTCCTCCTCTTCCTTCTGTTTTTATCTCTTGTCTCTCTCTCTTTTCATATTCCCTCTCTTGGGTTTTGCATAGTATGTGTTTGTAAAAAATTGCTCTCTTATTTTTCTACTCTATCACTCTTTGCTAGTGTAGTGGGTTACAAGTTGGGCTGTAACTGCAAGATCAGCTATTCCAATTAACCAGCTGTTCCATGGGTGAAAGATGAGGCTTTCTGTTTCTGTAAATATTTACAGCCTTGGAAACCTTATACGGGGTTGCCATGAGTTGAAATTGGCTCCACAGCACATAGCTACCATGACCATAGGTTTATTTTTTTTTCTCTCTCTCTCCTCTTAGATATTATCTTGCTTTTTCTTGTTGCCTGTTTTATTCTGTTTGTATTTTAAAAAGTTTTTAGTCCTTTATTAGTTTATTTTTTTTCACTATTATGTATTTGTTTGCTTTGTTTTATTTGTGTGTGTGTGTTTTCTTTTCTTGCCCCATCCTAAAGGAGACAGAATCTGTGCCCACACAGCCCACACACAGCTCTGCAGTGTTCTCTGCTGTTCATCCACTGGGCAAGATACAATACCAACTCCTGTACCAACTGATCAGCAGCCAACACTAGCCAAACCTATCCTAAACTGAGCTGCACAATTAGTGACTGGAGAATTGGACACATGCTTCCATTTTCCCATTACACCTACCAGTAGGCAATTAAATACAAACACAACACCAAAATGTCTCAGAGACAATAGAAAATTTCAGTTCATATGAAGAAACAAGAAAGAGTGGCTCAAACAAATAAATGTCCAATGTGCAGACCTAGAAAATGTTTCTTAAGAAAGATAACGGAAATACTTGAGCAAGAAATCAGAACAGTGATACTTACTTTCAATGGAATGACAGAAGGATTGAGGAAAGCAATTAGAACACAAAAATATTTAGAAGATATCAGAAAAACACTACAAGAACAAACAAACTAAATTAAACATTTGAGACAATACAAAAGCTTCAAAAAGAAATTCAGAATATTAATTCTAAGATTTCAGAAATGGACAACACATTAGAAGGGCAAAGGACTATATTTCAATCAATGAAACTCCAAATTAGTGAACTTGAAGATAAATTTCTGAATACTAGTAAACTACAAGAGCAATCAGAGAAAAGAAGGAAAAAAGTCTGAAGAAAGCCTAAGATTTATGTGGGCTACTATGAAGAGGAATAACTTACAGGTGACTGGAATTCACAAACAGGAAGACAATAAAATCCACATAGAAAACTATGAAACTGTTGTTGGAAGAAAATGTCTCTAACATCATGAAAGAGGAGAAGATACAAGTTCAAGAAGTCAAAGGAACACCAAACAGGATAGACCCCCAAAGAAAATCACTAAGATATATCATAATCAAACTTTCCAAATCCAAATACAGGGAAAAAATCCTGTGAGCAGCTCAGGAAACCTGAAAAGCTACTTACAAAGGACAACCAATAAGACTAAAATTTGATTTCTCTGTAGAAATCATGCAGGCAAATGGCAATGGAATAAAATATACATAACTCTGTTAGAAGAAAATTGCCAACCAAGACTCATACCTAGCTAAGCTGTCCCTCAAATATAATGGTGAAATATGGATATATGCAGAAAAACAAAATTAAAGACCAGCTTTACAAAAAATACTAAAGAGGGAATCTTTGGACTGAGAATCAACAACAGCAGACAGCAACTTGAGATGAATAAATATGACAACACTACCTCAAACTCAATGCATATATAAAAGTATTTAAAGTGAGACAAACCCACAACACTGGAAATAGAGAACCAGAGATACCAATTAATAAGAAAGAAAATTACAAAGAACATAAGGGAATAGTGTAGATACAGAATTTCCAAAAGACAAGGAAGTCAAATAAATTTAAAAATAAAACAGACTGTTTAAAGCAGGGGAATAAATTCATAAAATACAAGGTAACCTCAAAGAGACTTAATATACCTCCACATTGAAATAAAAAAGAGGAAATCAGAAAGATTTAGCAAGCATTAGAACAACACAAGAAGAAAATTAAAAGAAAACCCACAAAAAATGAGCTCAGCATAGCAAATTATGTGGAATAAAGAAACCAGCAACATGCACACACACAAAAAAAAACCACACAGAAAAAAATAGCAATTAATTCATGATTCAACAGCACTTTATACAAACAACATTGATAATTAAATGGAATGTGCATGGATTAAACACACTAGTCAAAAGACAGAGAGTAGACTAAATATCAGAGTATAAAATAATATATATATCAAAAAAATGTCAAACAAAAACAAGTGGTAGTGGCAATATTAATCTCTGATAAAATAGACTATAAGAGAAAAAAAAACAACAAGACACAGCATAAGAGACCAAGGACACAATTGAGCAAGAGAACATACCCATAATAAATATCCACACTCCCAATGCAAGAGCCTCAAAATATATAAACCAAACTTTAATAGAAATGAATAAAGAAGTAGTTGAGTCCACAATAATAGTAGGAGATTTTAGTACACCACTTTTAATGAATCACAAGGCAACTAGAAATAAATTCAACACAGACACAAATGAATTAAACAACAGAATCAACTAACTTGACCTCATAGACATACACAGAGTATTAAATGAAACAACAGTTAAATATACATTCTTCTCCAATGCACATGGAACATTCTCCAGAATAGGTAATATGTTAGATGGCAAAGCAAGCCTCAAACAATTTTATAACATCAGAGTACTACAAAGCATATTCTCAGATCACAATGATATAATATTAGAAATCAACAATAGAAAGAAGGAGGAAAAAACTCAGATACATGGAATTTGAATAACACCCTGATTATAAGGTACTAGGTAATAGAAGAAATAAAAAAGGAAATTAAAAAATTGCTTGAATAAAACAAGAATGAAAACATTACATACCAAAAACCTTTGGGACACAGCAAAAGCAGTTCTCAGAGGACAATTTATAGCAATAAATACACACATCCAAAATCAATATCT
>NW_006408851.1:2507099-2508426 GCF_000296735.1 Chrysochloris asiatica
CATATGGACATTATCCTATCCCAGAGAGCATTGTACTTCAAAATAGATCGTGAAATTTTGTTTTTTAATGATGAATGCAATGCCCTTCCTCTTCATTTTGTGGTTACCGACATGCTAAACCACATGATTGTCTGATTCACAATGACCATTATCAGTCCATTTTAGCTCACTGATGCCTAGGATATCAATTGTTATGCATTCCATTTCCTTTTTGACAACTTCCAATTTTCCTAAATTTACATTTCATACATTACACGTTCCAATTATTAATAGATGCTTTCAGCTGTTTTTTCTCATTTTGAGTTTTGCTCCATCAACAAATGAAGGTCCTGAAAGCTTTACCTAATTCCCATCTTGGTCAATCGTACTTTGAGGAGGCAACTCTTCCCCAGGCATAATTTGTGTGCCTTCCAACCAGAGGGACTCCTCTCTTGACACTATATCTGACAGTATTCTGGTGCTTTCATAATGTTTTTAACTTTTAGCCCCATATCTGACAGTGTTCTGCTACTGTACATAAGGTTTTCAAATGGCTACACATTCAGAAGTAGTTTGCCTTTCCTTCTTCCTAGTTTTAATTTAGAAGCTTATCATAAACTACCATAGGTGATCCTGATAGTATTGTAAATACCTGTGGCATCACTTCCTGCTTCATAGCAACATGCAAGCCACCGCAGTACAATAAACTGATAGGAGTGGTGGGACATTTTTCATAGGTGAGAAAAAAAATTGATCCCCAAGCCTATCTGATTTCACCTCAAAGGATTATATGTTAGAAGAGACATCAGAAGAACACAATTGGCACATTGATAAAATAAAATTCTTATATTTAAGTGTTCAGATGCCAATTTTTCTGTCTTTAACTACAAACACATTTGTTACAGACAAAAGGAAGCACTATTTTTGGACTTGAATTGGAATACCCTAGTTGGCAGAAACATAATTCCAAGGTCTTGGACTTTGAGTTCATTGGACTTTATTCAAATCTCTATTGCTTTTGAGGTTGCCTTTTCACAGCAATTTGAATTTATGGGCTGGTTAATACTTTAGATGATCTGTTTTCATATTGTTTATGACTGTATTACATACCATAGATTTCCATAGATAAATAGCTTGCCTTAATGAATGAGTGTTATTTGAAATCAGTGCCTTATGATTGACCATGATTATTCCTTTTAATAGTTTTGTTCCATAATTTGCTTTCTTACTTTGTATAATTGAGTCTTTCCTTATGTCTTTTTTTTTTTTTTTTTTAGTTTTCATATTTAAGTTTATTGGTCTGAATTTTTTTTAATGTTTTAATTGTTGATTGAGTGAAAGTTTACAG
>NW_006408851.1:2509463-2510915 GCF_000296735.1 Chrysochloris asiatica
ACTTTGGACCAACCAGCCCTTCCTCTTCTCTCTTTCATCTCCAGGTCAACGAAAGTCAATGGACTGTGGTTGAACTCAGCCCATTTCTTCATTGCTGCCTTTCCCTCTGTTCCACTCACTAGTAGACCAATGTGGTCACCAGCAAGTTTATATGCCTGTCTGTGTGTTCTCTTTGAGTTTCAGTCAGAGAGGGGAGTTTGTCTTGAAGGAACTTGATTGCTTGTCTTGATGGCTTTCTGGCACACAGCTTGCTTATTCTTGTAGTAGCCAGTCATGCTGACATTTTTGTTTTGGGGTTTTCCTGATGCTCTTTCTTTGAAGATGTATCTTCTGTTGCTCTAGCTATTCCAGGCTGATCTGATTGTCCTTGCTAGTGGCAATGTCCCACCTCAGAAAGTTCTGGATGGGACTCAGGATTCCACCTAAGGTCTTAGACTCTGCAAAGGCTTTTCAAGAGGCCAATTTCACTGGGCAAGTTCTAGAACCCCTTTTAGACATTCCAATCAGTTATAGATTGAAGAAGGGCTTACAAGTTTTCTGTAATCTATCCCACTCAAGTGTCTATTTTACAATAGTAAGCAAGGGAAACCAATATTCATAAGACAGTCAAGCACTTTAGTATTATTTCCCCTCTTCAAACTATGGCTAGATCCCTGTATCACAAAGCCATGTTGTTCTAAGGTTGAGCATGCATCACTATTTATCTCTGTCCCACTTAGGCCTTGCAAACCTATCTCAGTGTTCCCTTATCTATCTTTTTCTTCCACCACCTTCTCTTTCTTGTATTGCCCTCCCCAACACCCGAACTGAACCCCCCAACCCAACCACACTGTTGTGGTTACCTTATATTCCATTCACTCTTCCTTCCACTTAAGACAGTCTCTTTTATCCTGTAATCTACCTGAACTTTTCACCACCTGGATCTCTGTTCCTCTTGTTTACCTTCTTTCACATTGTAATTGTTTTGATCATAGACTGATCTCCCAGATCCTCTGTTCTTATAATTTTATTCTGTTCTGGACACTTACATGTGTTGATTGAGTTCAAGGTGACGCTGCCACATACATCATTCTCTGGTTGTTGTCTGTTCTTGTTGGTTCTCTGTCCACAGAACTTCCTTTAGGATGTTTTTCATAGCAGGCTTGGCTTTGGCAAAATCCCATTCTATTTATCCTGGAATGTTTTGATTACACCATTGTATTTGATTGACAATCTTGGTTGGCAGTTTTTTGTTTCAGGGTTTTATATATGTCTCCCCATTGCCTTCTTGCCTGCATGATTTTGTTGAGAGATCTGAGCTTAATCTGATTTTCTTGACTTTGTATGTTACCCTTCTTTTTTCCCTAGCTGCTTTCAGGAGTCTATCCTTATCTTTAATTTTGGCAGTTTTTTCTTTCAGAGTTTTATATATGTCTCCTCATTGCCTTCTTGCCTGCATGGTTTCTGTTGAGA
>NW_006408851.1:2511612-2553983 GCF_000296735.1 Chrysochloris asiatica
CTGGGTAGGGTCCCGCATTCCGCTTTTCTATCTTGATGGTCCCAGGGACCTCCGCTCCTAGACTGAAAAGTTAATCACTCCTTTCCTTGCTACAAAAGTCTACCTTTACATTTCCAACTCTCACACAAACATGTGTTTTTCTAGAAAAAAACAAAGAGTGGGCATGGAGTCGCCACCGTCATATTTAAGACGTATAGGAAAGCAACAAAGAACAGATTGATTCAGGTGCAAGAGGAAGTAAGGATCCTTACACCAGGGTCTAGAACAATTTATAAATCAAGAGACTAGCCTTACAGAAAAGAAGTTTCTTATTTCTCCCACTGGATTAGGAATTTGTATGAGAGGAGTGGTTGCTTCTCCATAGTGACTGGAAACACCTAGAGGTGGGTAATATCATCAAACTCTTCAAAGTCAGGAAGCAAAGTACCCGAGGTAAAAACCTACCTTCTTCTACCACCCATTGAATATTCCCTTTGCCCTCAGCAAGCACATCAGCTGGTTGTGGTTCTTTTCCTGGTGGGGTGACCCAAACCTTCAGTTCTGAAGGGTCTGGACCGTTAATTGTCATGTTAGTATTTGGTTGCTGTAGCTTACCATTGACTTTTATCACACGGCATGACAACACCGAGAAACATCCTGAGGACTTTCCTGGATTCTGGGTGTATTTTTCTTGACCTCTCTTATGTAATATCAATCTGATTTCCCCTTGGCAATCAGGATCAATCACACCACCAAATCCAGTAAATCTCATTTTGCCTGGAGGTCAGAGGTCTCAGAAGCCTAACTTGGGCAGGGGCCATTTTTAACTTCCATTTCAATGGGATGACTGTTGTGTCTTCAGGTGGGAGTATTCCCCCATTTGGAAGTAAGAGCTCTACACCAGAAGAGCATACAGTCACAGGGACAGGAAGCAAAAATTTTGCAAATGACCTACCAGGAGTAGCAGTGATTGGTGCCACTCCCGTTCCCATCCCTCCATTCCTGGACAAGGGGAAGGAAAGACCTACCAGGGTCAAGAACCATTTACAAATCAGGAGACTAGCCTTACAGATAGGAAGATTCTTTTTTCTCCCACTGGGTCAGGAATCTGTTCAGGAGAAGGCGTGGTTGCTTGTCCATGTTGTTGTTGTTGTTATTGTTATGTGCTGTTGAGTCGGTTCCGACCCATAGAGACCCTGTATATGGTTTCCAAGGAGCAGCTGGTGAGCTTGAACCACTGATCTTGCAGTTCAAATGACTTTGCAGTCTGGCGCATTAACCCACAGCGTCACACCAGGACTCCTGCTTGTCCATGTTGTTATTGTTGTTAAGAGCCATCAAGTTGGTTCTGACCCATAGCGACCCTCTAGAGGGTTTCCAAGGAGCAACTGGTGAGCTTGAACCACCAACCTGGCAGTTCAAACCAACTGTGCAGTCTAGCACATTAACCCACAGCGCCACACCAGGACTTCCCTGCTTGTCCATAGTGACTAGAAATGCCCCAAGGTAGATGATATAGTTCCTATTTTCAGAAAACTCTTCAAGAGAGGAACCAAAGTACCTGAAGTTAAGAAACAACCCTTGCTTCCTCTGCATATGGAGTCCCTGTGTAGTGTAAAGGGTTAATACACTTATAAGCTAACCAAAATGTTCGTTGTTCAAATCCACCCAGAAATGTCTCAGAAGAAAGGCTTGGTGATCACTTCCAAATTTCAATCATTGAAAACCCTATATTGGGGAGACATTTTTAATTCTGACATACATGGGGTTATCACAAGCCAGAATCTACTTTATAGCAACTGGTGTTTCCTTTTTATGTGCTTCCCAAGGTTTGAACTCTGCAGACAAGACATGTCTCAAGCTATGGCTTCAGAACCAGCTTATTAACCATATGTGTGATGTGCAGAGGCCTCACCCGGTGTCTCCATTTCCTGGTGAAACTTCCAAGAATTCCTGTGCCCATTGGACTTTCGTGTGCCTACCCTTTAGCACTCAGTGAATTGCCTTACAAGCATACCTTTAATTATGTCCAAGGTTCAGGACAACTTGCCCCACTTTATAAGTAGCAAATCTTTATCACATTATCCATTTGTTCTCAAGAGATAGTAAGGTAGGATTGCCTATCTGAGCTTACTCTTTAAAATATCCTCTGCATTCTAACTCTTACTCTTCTTTATTAATTTATCTTTCTCTCTCTCTTGTTGACCTTCCAGGCCCCCACTCCTTCATCTAATTGGTAGACTCTTTAACCACCTTCACCTCTATTTCCTTCCCCCTTACTAGAACCAGTGTGCACTAAGGAGCTCCCTGCTGTTCAGAGAAACCTACAGGCAGACCTGCTATAGACTGGAAGCAGCCCTCCCGCTCCATCATGGCCAGTTCACAGGATCTCATTAGGTTGCAGGAGGAAATGATCTGCCCCATCTGCTCAGATATTCTGCAAGACCCTGTCACCATCGACTGCGGTCACAATTTCTGCCATGGATGCATCATTAAGAATGTAGGACCATCAGACGGTTTGCTCATATGTCCCCTCTGCAAGAAATCTGTGAGGAAGGACATGCTGATGCCCAACTGGCTGTTGATGAATCTGGTGGAAAAAATCCAAACTATAAGACCTTTTGAGAAGCAACCAGAAAGACAAGAACTGAGGTGTCTAAAGCACCAAGAGAAGCTCCATTACTTCTGTGAAAATGATGGGAAGCTTCTCTGTATGGTGTGTTATCAATCCAAGGAACACAAATTACACAAAATCAACTTGGTAGAAGAAGCTGCCCCAAAGTATCAGGTAAGCACTCAGAGTCTATTGTCTGTCTCTCTCACCTGATCAGAAGTTCAATGAGCACAGGGTAATGGTTACCTTATTTTTCTGGGTTTGCACCACTTGGCACCCACCCCTTACCTTAAATGGCTAGTTCAGAGTCAGGCAGGGTGGACGCTCTGGGAGTCTCATTCTTTCTAGCATATCATTTGGTTCAAATGTCTGAAAACTTGAAATCAAGGCATAATAGAGAATGGAAAAGCATAGAATTTTGAATTATAAGGTTTGTGAACAAATCCAAGTGGCTGAGTTTTCTATAAGACGTTCAAGGAGTCACTTGGTCTCTGTGAGACTCAGTTGTCTCACCTTTCAAATGGGGCAAATAGAACAGAATAGAACTTACCTCTCTAAGGTGGTCTGATAGGACAAATGAGGGAAACCCTTAATCAACCACAAAGCTGCGTTCAAATATTAATCATACTTATTCACAGATGGCACATTCTTTTCTTGTAGATCACTGATACCCTATAGTCTATCCCCGTTCCTACTAGCCCCCAGCTTCTCCTCTCTCCTGCCACAATCTCACCTGCCCTCATGGAAAATCAGGAGCTTTGTGAGGCCAACACAACTCCCAGGCACAGCTTACCAATATAGTCCTCTCCCAACAGGTACTAATTCAATCTCAGCTTGAGACCTTGCAGCAAAAGGAGAAGGCACTAGTACAAATGAAAGCAAAAGGTGAACAGAGGATCAGTGACTTCAAGGTAAGAAAATGCTCAGGTGGCGACGTCTCTCTGTCCCATAGCCTTTTGTAGCAGAAATAGCTTCCCTCCCATGTCCCTAAGATATCTTATTATACTGAAGGCTCAGAAGAAGACCCAGTGTCAGATAAGGTGGTTCAGAGTGGGACAGAGTGAAGGAGGGGCAGATGGAGGGACAGAAAGACTCGTAGCATTGTAGGTTAGGATGTGTTCATGCCTTCTCCTCCACCATAGCATTTGGCTTATCTGTCATAGCACCTTGGGTTACTGGAGTGGGTTGACCACTCTAGTCTCTTCTACCTGGAGATACTGGTGTAGGAAAAATAGAATCTGGTTTTAGCATCAGAAATGCTGATTTTAAGACCACTTCTGCCTCTCACAGGCTATTCCTTAACCAGAGACTGACACTACAGTTAGAAAATAATGACAATGTAATTCTGCACAACTTGTTTACTTATTGTATGTGTTTGTGTAGTGAAAAGAGATTATATACTGAGAAGTCTTATGAAAATGTGAGTTTGAGAGACTCGAGTTCTTGAAGGAGGAAGAAAAGGATTAAACACAAATAATTTAGCCTACAACTAAGCTTATAATAAATGCTAAAAATCACTTATCTCTCTTCCACTTTCCTTTTCCAAATCTGCCACAAATCATTGTTCTGTGTTGGCAATGAATATAAGTATTAATTTCATAATATTGAAAAATTAGATAGCATGGCCATCTTTTCATGTTCTGAGTGTCCACTCTCCTTTTCCCCAGGCTCAGGTGGAGAATGAAAAGCAAAGGATCATCAGAGAAGTCAAGCTTTTGCAGCAGGTCCTACAGGAGGAGGAGGCGGCTCTCCTGTCCCAAATGAACTGGCTTGGTCAAGAGGGAGCCAAGGGGGGCAACCACTACATCACTTCCACTGAGGCTCAGCTGAATTCTCTCGGTAGATGTGTTGAATCCCTGAGGGCCAAGCAGCAAATGTCTCCCAGTGATCTGCTCTTGGTGAGTGTCCCTTGAGGGCAGAGTTAGAGACTAACCCATTCTTAGTCACACATCAGAGCATGGCCACAAGGAGAACACCTGAGAGCACCCCAATCATCCTGCCTCCTGCCTAGCCGTGATCAATAGAAATATGACGCCAGCCACACATGTAACTTATAAGCATATTGCAAGCCACATGTCTAATTAAATATTTTTTGTAGAAGCCACATTCAAAAGCAAAGAGAAAAAGAAATAGATAAAATTAACTTGAATAAGGTATTTTACCTAAGCCACTGTGTAAAAAGTAACCAATGTTTAAAAGGATAAATGAGATATTGTACATTGCTTTTCTGTAATACCAAATCTTTGAAATATATTTATCTTACCCCTATGCACAACAATAAACTCTTTAAACACTAAAGAGTCCTGGTGTGACTCTTCATGATAAACACTGGACTACTTACCTCAAGGTTAGTTGTTCAAACCCACCATCCACTCCATGAAAAGCACTGCTATGGGTTGGAGCCAACTCGATGTTACTGAACAACAAGAAGTTTTCAATGGATGAAGTACAATGTAATCCTACCAATTTGGTAAACTTGTGTTTAATGGAAACAGTATTTTAACTCCATCAGCATTTAAATTTAAATTTTGGAAAATTCTGTAAAATTAGAAGTCCATTTTCTCATCACACTAGCCACATTTTAAATGTCAACCACAGGTGGCCTGGCTGCCATAATGGACAATATGAGCATAGCAGATGCTCAGAATAATCTGAGAGCTCACCTGAATTTACCTTCCATTCCCACCAGCTCAAGAAGCCATTGCTTTCTTTTAAGAAAGATCATGCAAAGTCATTCCTCAACACCAAGCAGGGATCCCCTGTTTTAGCCTTAGAGACAAAATTTGTCTTCGGAATCTCACTCCTCTTCCCCTCCCCTCATTTGAGTTCCCCTTGAAGTCTAGCCATTACCCTGTCTATAGGCATATCTTGGAGGAGCCCAACATGGTGGGTAAGAAGAGAGGGATTGGCTTGTCTCATGCCAATCAGACTTTTGACTCTTTCATGCCACCAATTGGCCTAGAGCTGAGGCTGTACCTTTTCTCTTTCTCTTCTAGGATATCAAAGATGTCTTGAACAGGTATGATGGGCCGTCCCAAGTGCATTTTTCTTATCGATTCATACATGTAATGCTCAACATAATATTTATAATAGTAAAAGTTTTATACCACTCCTCCCTCATGAAAACTTGTACCTCTGTGAAACTTTGGAGTCAAATATGACTTCAAGGAAAGGCTTAAGCTGAGCATATTAGCAAGTGGGTTGGTTGTGGAAGAGCTGCTTTGTCTGCAGTTTCCTGGGTTTCAACATTGTTGTTGTTGTTGTTAAATGTTATTGAGTTGGTTCTGACTCATAACGACCCGGTATAGGGTTTCCAAGGATCAGCTGATAAGCTTGAACCGCTGACCTGTGGTTCAAATTGACTTTGTGATTTAGTGCATTAACCCACTGTGCCACACTAGGACTCTGGTTTTCAACAGAGATTCTCCTATTTTCTGGCACTGCCTTTACGACCCTTTGTTCAAATGAATGGCTCCTTGATCCATTACTCTGCTGCCCTGACCCCTCCATCTCCTTATACTCTGCTTCTTCCTTGGCCACAGCATTGCCCTAACTCCTCACTCCCAGCTCCCTATCCCCTGACATCTCCCCCAACCCACAGGATCCCATCCTCACATCCCCATCTCCTCCTCATGATCCCCTTCTGCCCAACACCGTCCTCCCTGATCTCAACACACAACTCAGCTCTGTCTTCTCAGGAGTCAAGAATTTCAATTTCTCAACCCAAACCCTATTCCTCTGGATCTGGAGAAAATACTCAATGATGCTGTATCAAGACATAACTCCATCACAGATGCCCTGAAGAGATGCAGAGGTAAGGAAGAGGCTCATAGCTCCTCTATCACTCGTATTTCGGGAGTTCTACCCCCATTAGTGGAGTCCTGGTGTGGCGTTGTGGGTTATTGTGCCAGACTGCAAAGCCATTTGAACTGCAAGGTCGGCGGTCCAAGCTCACCAGCTGCTCCTTGGAAATCCTATACAGGGTTGCTATGGGTTGGAATTGACTCCACTCGATGGCATTTACCAACAACCAACAACTCCCATTAGTTAAGGTTACAAATCGAGCAGCTAAGCTCACAGTTAGCAGTTTGAAACTACTAGCTGTTCCGCAGGAGGAAGATGAGGCTTTCTGCTCCCGTAAAGATTTACAACCTCGGAAACTGTGTACAGGGTCGCTATGAGTTGGAACCGACTCCACGGGACATAAAAACAGCAACAATTCCCATTAGTTACCCCAGGAAAGCTGAACTCTAACTTGTAATAATCATTCTTAAAATCCAGTTACTGTGGAGTCAGCCATGACTCATACAGACTCCATGTATGTTGACATAGAACTGTGCTCCATATGGTTTTCAGAGGCTGGTTTTCTGAAGTAGATCACCAGACCTTTCTTCCAAGGTACCTCTGGGTGAACTCAAAACTCCAGTCTTTTGGTTAGCAGCTAAGCATGTTAACTGTTTGCAGTACCCAGGAGGTCCAAATAGTTACCATTCCATCGCGGTTAAATGGGTTCCACAGCTTTACTGGGATTTGGAAGTTGAATCCTTGATTATGAGGATTAGAAGTTTCCACATCCACCCGCTACAATGGCTTGGGTAGTTATGATTTCAGTTTCCACTAAAACACTTAGGAATAAGGTCCTCATTCTGTCTCCTGGTTTATTATATAATCTTAAGCCTTCATATCTATCAGTTTCTGTGGAATTGGTGATGATTCATGGCAACCCCATGTGTGTCAGGGTACAACTGGGCGCCATAAGATCTTCAAGGCTGTGACTTTTTCAGAAACATCAACACATTTCAAATGTCACCTTGCTTCCTTTCAGGCATTGATCCTAACCTTATTGTACTTGTCAGCCTCTCCGATTCCTGTGAGAACCAAGGAGAGGGCCTGAACTGATGTCCCATGGCTTCCCCCTTGCCCAGCACAGTGTATGTGTGTGTGTGTGTGTGGGGGGGGTAGTTGGGCTCTGCTGTATGGTTGTACAGTGGACAAAGGGAAGGCAGGGCCCAGCCTTCTCCCTCTGGTTGGACTTTTGCTTCCCTGGCACACACTGGAGCCCTGTCCCTTCCTGACAACAAAGAGAAAGTAGATTCAAAATCAGTGAAAATTGGGAGATATTCCTCCTCCCAGAACCACAGGGAGATAACAATCAGACAGCACAGAAGTGGATGACTTGCTTGGGCTCTCGCTTTTGGTCAGATATTTCTCTAGAACCTGTCTGGGTTTGCAACTAAGAAAAGTTTGAAGATGTTAGGAATTCTGTACTAGTTTCCTAGAGCTGCTGCCACAGAAATACAAGTGTGTGGCTTCAAAGAACCGAATGTATTTTTCCATCATTTTAGAGGCTGAAGGTCTGAATTCTGGGCACCTCTCCATCTCATTTTATTCTATCTCCACAGACAGTCTCCAGCCTGATCAGAAGAGAATTAAAAGCACATTTTTCATTGACTCAAGTGAGGACACCTCAAAGAACTGTAAGTGGGGTCTGAATCTGTCCCTGTCATTTGGAAAAACTAAGACAAGCAAAGAAGAAGAATTACATTCAGTGATTATATGCAGTCCAGATATAGGCAGACACCTATTACTCAGAGATTAAGAAAAAGAAGCACAGGATACAAATTTTATTATTTTATGAGGTTTATTATTATATGACTTTCTGGTTGGTTCAAATAGCTTACACACTCAACTATCCGCCAAAAGGTAGGTAATTCAGACCCACCTAGAGGTGCCACAGAAAACACGTCTGGCAATCTGCTTCTGAAAGATCACAACCTTCAAAATACTGTGGTGTTCAACTCTGCAAATAACAACCCAGAAAACAGTGTCTAATTCCAAAATTTTAAAGTATTCAAACATATTTGTCAAAAATAGTTTATATTTTTACTCATCAGAGAAATAGAAAAGTGAGCCAAGGATGAGGTGGATACAGCTGAGTCTCTGAAGGGTTACCTGCCCCAGGCCACATACCTGGTTTCTGTGGATACCCCTCTGAGTGTGAGGTCAGTGGGATGGAGACCCACTATATTTGTAGCCTGTGCCGAAGAACCCATTAGAGCCAGTTCTGCCACCTAAGACGGCCACACTAGCAGAACCAGTTTTTAATGACCCTTTATGTGATCAGCACCCCACATGCAATATTTCAAAACCACACAACTTCCCCAAGGTATGTGTCACTACATGCAATAGACAAGGGAGACCCCTCTAACTCTAGAATAAGTCATGTGAGGATTAAATGGTGGAAACACATAAACAAACCAGAATTAGAACTCATTTCACCAAAGCCACAAAGTACATAATGCATTCCAAAGCCAGAGAGCGTGGAGTGGTTCGATCTCACAGAGTTCTTCCATAAGAGGAGACATTGGTGGTTGGGGGGTAAGTCCTTGTTGTGTTCCATGACTGGTGTTCTGGTGATTTCTGAACACCCCAGCTCCTTGTTCTTGTTGTTAGGTGCCATCGAGTTGGTACCGACTCATAGCGACCTTATGCACAACAGAATGAAACACTGCCAAGTTCTGGGCCAACCGCACAATTGTTACTATGCTTGAGCCCATTTATACTGCCACTTTGCCAATCCATCTTGCTGAGGGTCTTCCTCATTTTCTCTTCTCCTCCACCTTACCAAACATGATATCCCTCTCCAGCAACTGTTCCCTCCTGATAATATGTTCAAAGTATGAGAGACACGAAGTTTGGCCATCCTGGCCTCCAAGGAACACTCTGGCCGCACTTCTTCCAACACAGATCTGTTTGTTCTTTTGGCAGCCCATGGCACTTTCAATATTCTCCTCCAATACCATAACTCAAAAGCATCAATTCTTCTATGGTCTTCCTTATTCACTGTCCAGCTTTCACATGCATATGAGGTTATTGAAAATACCATGGCTTGGGTCAGGCGCACCTTAGTCCTCAAGCTGACATGTTTGCTCTTCAATTCTTTAAAAAGATCTTGTGCAGCAGATTTGCCTAATGCAGTATGTTGTTTGATTTCTTGACTGCTTGCTTCCATGAGTGTTGGTAATTAATTCAAGAAGAATGAAGTCCTTGAAAACTTCAATGTTTTCTCCATTGATAAGAACGTTTATTGGTCCAGTGGTGAGGGTTTTTGTTTTCTTTACATTGAGATGCAATCCATACTGAAGGCTGTGGTCTTTGATCTTCATCAGTGAATATTTTAAGTCCTCTTCATTTTCAGCAAGCAAGGTTGTATCATCTGCACATCGCAGGTTGTTAATGAGTCTTCCTCCAATCCTGATGTCACATTTTTCTTCATATAACCCATCTTCTTGGAATATTTGCTCAGCATAGAGATTGAATAAGTATGGTGAAAGAATACAACCCTGTTATACACCTTTCTTAATTTTACACCATTCAGGGTTCCCATGTTCTGTTTGAACAACTGCCTCTTGGTCCCTTTTGTTGTTGTTGTTGAGTGCCATTGAGTCGATTCCAACCCATAGCAACCCTGTATATGCTTTCCAAGGAGCAGCTGGTGAACTTGAACCACCGACCTTGCCCTGGGAGGCATTAAAAGTCAATAGGTCAACCTGGAAGGTTTCCACACTTTCTCATGGGTGGAAGGACAGTCCCCATAAGAACCACTTGGCTCTTGTTGATGGTGGCTGGGTGTTGTTTTTTGTTTTTAATGTGCAACTTCAGATTATCATGACCAAAACTAGTTTTCTTTCTCCCAGTTGCAGCGAATGTGTTAGAGAATAACAATTCTAAAACGAACACAGCCTTGGAGCCTGAGTTGCCCTCTACAGGTAGGAGTCCTGATTGCTGACACTGGAGATTCTTGCAGTTTAGAGAAGAGGACAGACAGGCGGTCACAGGGCAGAAGAAAGGGCTTTTCTGTGTTCTCTCTGCCCAGAGCACAGATGGGAATGCACCTGAACTGACAAAACTGGGGAGGCGAAGGCACCAGTTAGACTGCAGAAGGAACTTCCTAACATGGAAGATCATATTCTCTGATCTGAGTTTGGTTGGAATGTGTTCTCTCCATTTCACCCTGAGATGGAAGGGACTAGGGAAGAACAGGGAGAGGGATTTGAAGGACTCAGAGTTTATAGAAGGCTGTGGAACTATGAAATTCACCGTTCTTGAAGATTTCAGATGACAGAAACCTGGCAGGAGGTGGGGGGAATGTAGGGGATAGAGGAAGGGACAGTTATCTTGACCATCTCCTTCACTTCTTCACAAATGACAGCTCTCCCAGGAATTCATACATCCCTAATCAACTTAGCTCTAGGTTGTTCAGGTACAGTTTGAGTCTAAGCTTTATCCCTTCCGCCATACCTATAACTCAGCAATGCTTTCTGTCATTGGAAGATTATTTCTGTTTGTTCCTTCTGATGGCTCTTTTCTTCTTCCTCAAAGACAGCAAAACAACTAAACAACCAACACCAAATCCTGGGAGCTCAAATGTACACAGTCCTCTACCATTTAAGCCCTCTACTATAACCACCACCACCACCACCATTTGGAAAGAAATGCATCCAGAATTGCTCCAGCCCAGAAACAGGAAGTCCTTTGCTGGAGTTTCTCAACTCCGAGCCAACTTTGAGAACATTGTGGGTGCTGGAACCACAAGAAGGGAAGAGTTCAAGGGAGCCCTAAGTGAGTGGCTGAGAGCAGTCAAGGGTATCCTTGCTTTGGGTGGAGTCGGGCAAGGAAATGGGGCCTGTGGGAGAGGCACAGGTTACTAAGAGCTGCAGTATGGGAAGGAGGAGGTTGCGTTGCGATGCAGTGGGGAGGGTTGGTTATGGGGGTGGTAGAAGGGAAGGGGGGAGGAAGAAGAGTGAACAGATGGATAAAGGGAGAGGAAGAGGCAAATGTCTCCATCCCCTTCATTCCTTCCTAACTCACGTCTCCTCCGGGAAATCACACACCCCTGACCAACTTACCTCTACCTTGTTCAGGTACACTTTGAGTCTAACCTTTATCTCTTCTGCTGAATGTACAACTCAACAATGTTTTTTTTCTTGATGGAGGATTATTTCTGCCTGCTTTCCTACTGACCTCTTTTTTTTCCTTTTCTCTCTCAAAGGCAACAGAACTAAAAAGCCAGTATCAAATCCAGGCTCCTCAACTGCATCCAAGCCCTCTGCTTGGAGAGTAATACCTCCAGAATTGCTCCAGCCCCGAAACAGGACATCTTTTGCTGGAAATCTTCAACTGCCAGGCAATGTTAAGAACCTAGAGAATACTGGAGCCACAAGAAGGGAAGAGTTCAAAAGGGCCCCAAGTGAGTGGCTGAGAGCAGTCAAGTGTCCTGCTTTGAGTAGAGTGGGACAAGGAATAAGGCCTGTGGGGAGAGGCCTGTGTTACTAAAATTAGCAATATGGGATGGAGGAAGGTGGGGGCAGAGTGTGTTTGGGGGGAGGGGGGAGGAGCAAATGGGGAAGGGAGGGAAGGGGATAGGATAGAGGGATACAGGGAGAGGAAGGGGCAATATCTTACCCATCTCCTTCACTCCTCCCTAATTTTCTTCAGGAAACCATACACCTTTAACCAACTTACCCCTAGATTGTTCAGGTGCACTTTACACTGAACCTTTATCCCTTCTGCTGTATCTACAACTCAGCAGAACTTTCTGTCAATGGCAGGTAATTTCTGCTTGCTCCTACTGACCTCTCTTTTCTTTTTTCCTCCCTCAAAGGCTGCAGAACTGAACAGCCAACATCAAATTCTGGCTCCTCCACTGTACTCAGTCCTTCTTGCAAGTCCTCTACTTGGAAAGTAATGCCCCCAGATTTGTTCCAGCCCCGAAGCAGTATGCCTTTTGCTGGAAATTCTCAACTGCGTTGAGAACCTTGAGCGTAGTGGAGCCATGGGGAAGGAAGAGCTGAAGGGGGCCCTGAGTGGGTGCCTGAGAGCAGTCAAGGTCCCATCTTTGAGTTGAGTCAGGAAAGCAGCTTCAAAAACTTTCCACTATCTTTCTTTCAATTTTTGCACTAAGTTTTTGAAGTCCCCCTCATATTCATCCAGGTGTGGAGGACCACAGATGAGTAAAGTGACCTGCATCACATCCACCGAACCCATCCCATGAACCTGACTATTGTCCTCTGCTCACATTTCCATATACTCTAGCTTTACCAATCCCCCAAGCCCAGCAAGGAAAATGAATTTTATTGTATTTAAGTTTATTGTACTTTGCAGGTAATGAGTTTTTAAAAAGAAAGAAAGAAAGTTTGCAGCAATCTTGCATTGAGCAAGTCATTTGGAGCCATTGCCCAATAGTAGGTGTTGTTGTTGTTGTTAGGTGCCATTGAGTTGGTACCAACTCATAGTGACCCTATGTAAAACAGAACGAAACACTGCCTCATCCTGGGCCAACCTCACAATTGTTGCCACACTTGAGCCCATCGATGCTGCCATATTGCCAGTCCATCTCAATGGGGGGTCTTCCTCTTTTTCTCTGACCTAACACGTTACCAAACATGATATCCTTCTTCAGTGACTGGTCCCTACTGACAATATGTCCGAAGTATGAGAAACGAAATTTGGCCATCTTGGGCTCCAAGGAGCACTCTGGCTGCACTTCTTCCAACACAGATCTATTCTTTTGGCAGCCCATGGCACTTTCAATTTTCTCCTCCAACACCATAACTCAAAAGCATCAATTCTGCTACGGTCTTCCTTATTCAATGTCCAGCTTTTGCATGCATATGAGGTTATTGAAAATAAAATGGCTTGGGTCAAAAAATTTGATTTTTCATCTGATTTTTTGATTGCTGCTTCCATGAGAGTTGATAATTGAAGCAAGAAGAATGAAGTCCTTGACAACTTCAATTTTTTCTCCATTGATAAAAATGTTGTTTCTTGGTCCAGTGGTGAGGGTTTTTGTTTTCTTTACATTGAGATGCAATCCTTACCAAAGGCTGTGGTCTTTTATCTTCATCAGTAAGTATTTTAAGCCCTCTTCACTTTCAGTAAGCAAGGTTGTATCATCTGCATATCTCAGGTTGTTAATGAGTCTTCCTCCAATCCTGATGCCACGTTTTACTTCATATAACCCAGCTTTTCGGATTATTTGCTCAGCAAACAGGTTGAATACATATGGTGAAAGAATACAATTCTGTCGCACACCTTTCTTAATTTTAAAACAATCAGCATTCCCACGTTCTGTTCGAACAAGTGCCTCTTGGTCCATGTACAGATTGCTCATGAGTGCAATTAAGTATTCCAGAATACTCAAACTTCTCAATGTTGTCTATAGCTTGTCATGATCCACAAAATTGCATAGTCAATAAAGCACAAGTAAACATCTTGTATTCTCTGCTTTCAGCCAAGATCCATTGGACATCAGCAACGATATCCCTCATTCTACTTCCTCTTGTAATTCTAGCTTGAACCTCTGGAAGTTCTCTGTCACTGTATGTTTGCAGCCATTTCTGTATTACCTTTAGTAAAACTTTACTCACCTGGGATATCAAAGCTTTTGTCGGATGATTTCCGCATTCTGTTGGGTCACCTCTCTTTGGAATGGCCACAAATATGGTTCTCTTCCAATCAGTTGGCCAGATAGTTGTCTTCAAAATTTCTTGGCATAGATGAGTGAGTGCCTCCAATGCCACCTCACTTTCTTGAAAGATTTCAATTTTTATTCTATCAATTCCTGGATCCTTGTTCTTTGCCAATTCCTTCAATGCACCTTGGACTTCCTTCAGAATCATTGCCTCTTGATCATATGCTACCTCTTGAAAAGGTTGAACATCAACCATTTCCTTTTGGTACAGTGACTCTGTGTATTCCTTCCATCTTCTCTTGATGCTAGGTACATAGTACTATCTCTATGTGACATTTTGGTAATTCCACAATATTTCAGACTTTTTCTTAAAGCTATTGCACACTTAATAGACTACTGTTTAATGTTAACATAACTTTTATATACATTGTTGTTGTTAAGTGCCATTGAGTCGATTCTGACCCATACTGACCCTTTATAGGGTTTCCAAGGAGCAGCTGGTGACCTTGAACTACTGACCTTGCAGTTCAAATGACTTTGCAGTCTGAAGCATTAGCCCACAGCGCCACACCAGGACTCCTTGCATTGGGAAGCTGTAAATTTCATGTGACTCATTTTATTGCTCTACTAGTTTTATTCACCTTATTGCAAATATCTCCTAGGTATGCTTGTATTACAGTAAGAGGGTTTAGGAGTCACTGAGTGGTACAAATGATTACTATGCTTGGCTGCTAACTGCACATATGGAGGTTTGAATCCACCTAGAGATGCCTCAGAAGAAAACCCTAAAGATGATAATTCTATTCTTGACATTTATGGTGTTGCCATGAAGGAAACCAAGTCAACTAGTATATATGAGAGTCTGAGACTGGGTAATAAATCAGAAAAGATGACCCTATTCCCAAGTATTTTAGCAGAGACTGGATTTGCCACAACCCAAGCCATTGTATGGGTAGATAAAGATCCTTTTAACTATGATGATAAACTATGCTCAAGGTCTGAATTCCAGTAAAAGTTAATGTGTGAGGGAAGGCGGGCTGACTAGTCCTCTTCTCTTACAATCCCTCACTCAAGCTTCTCTTTGAGGGGCCCTACTTAGAAAATGACTGGAGCTCAAAAAGTTTGAGCTCTGGTAGTGTAGTGGTTATGAATTTGGCTTCGAACTGCAAGGTCACCAGTTCGAAATTATCAGCTGTTCCGCAGAAGAAAGAGGAGGCATTCTGCTCTCGTAAAGATTTACAGCCTCGGAAACCCTGTACAGGGTCGCTATGAGTCAGAACCGACTCCACGTTATACAGCCATGACAGAGTAGAACGTCTCCCATTGTTGTTGTTTTTAAGTGCCATTGAGTTGGTTCTGACCCATTAGCGACCTTGTATAGGGTTTCTGAGGAGCAGCTGGTGAACTTGAACTGCCAACCTTGCGGTTCAAACTGACTTTGCAACCCAGCGCATTAACCCACAGCGCATAGGGTTTCTTTCATCTTTTTAGGAGTAGATAGATCTCTAGCCTTTTTCTCCAGATTAGCAGCTGGTGAGTGACTATTATGCCACCAGGGAGGGTTCTTTCAGCGTTTCTCTTATACTCGCTCCAAATCCCATTTTAGATAGGGAATCAGAGATCACAGGAAATAAGAAGACCATGGTCTTAGCCTTAAATCCTGAAATGATCCACACCAGTAGGTAGTGCTCCTCTGCACCTACAGGGTAGCCCATTGGGGAAATTTAGGGATTGATTTCAGAAGAAGAGGGGCTTAGGACTTCTTTGGGGACAATGAGGGAAAGCCTCTCTTTGGCAGCATCTTGAAGATACTCAGAGGTGGGAGACTGGACACCTTGATCCAAGGTTGACCCTCTTTTTCTTCCATCTCCCACAGCCCGCGTGACCCTGGACGCAACCTCAGCCCACCCGGACCTCATTCTTTCCCAGGATCTGAAGACAGTGAAGCTGGACATCGGCCCTCTCAGTAACTCAGAGGAGCCAGCAGACCCCAGGTGCTTCTACCCATTCCGCTGCGTGGTGGGCTTGCCTGGCCTCTCCTCTGGCCAACAGACCTGGGAGGCGGAGCTGCAAGGGCCTGGGGGAGGGGCCTGCGAGGTAGGCGTGATCTCAGAGTACGCAGCACGCCAGGGTTACCTGCAGATAGAGCCCTTGGCTGGCTTCTGGGCACTGCGCATTAAGGACACCCAGTGCCAGGTTCTCACTCAGGCCGACACTGCGGAGGAGCTTCCCATTTGTCCGCGTAAAGTGAGAGTCCACGTGGATCATGATCGCGGGGAGGTCGTTTTCTACGACGCCATCACTAGCAAACACATCTATACCTTCCGGGCCTCCTTCCAGGGGTGGATCTTCCCCTTTTTCAGACTCCTATATTCTGGCACTCAGATCACTCTGAGCCCCTAGAATTCTTCCAAGTCCTCGCTTGCCTTCTTCTCTTTCTCGGCACCCTCTCACTTTGGGATGTGCTGCAGCTGGTAGAGTTAGCGCTAAACTGCCTAGAACCCTTTAGGTTTGCGCCTGCTTTAAGTTTTCTTTTTGTCTCAACACCTCCCCACGCCCCATATGCCTGGGTAGAAAAGAAAACTTCAAATACACGGACAGACTGTACGAAGGCTATTCATTGCATCACTGCAACTGGACTGGAACTGAAATGTCTGCCGTTAGGCGATGGTCAAAATATGGGATGAGAAAGCAACATGCTGCATCCAATTTAGACACAGATGCAGAGGGCTGGATCACTGACTTGAGGCTGCCCCTCTCTGCTCCTGCACCTCATTCCCTGTAGTACCTGTAACCCTGGACACGACCTCAGCCCAAAGCCTCATCCTTTCTGAATATCTGGAGACAGAGACACTGGACTTGTCTTATTGGACAACTTAGCCAGGTCTGCCCACATAGCTTTCTGTCTGTTTGGTGGTATTATGCAAACTATGAAAAGGAATGAGGAACACCTATATAGACTACTATGGAATTATTTCCAGGGTATATTTTCAAGTGAAAAAACAAGGTGGGGTGGGATAGTGCATGTATATATTGCTTGTTTATATTTATTTTTGTAACTGGAGGGATGACCCTAAAACTAATAAAACCTGTAGGAGAAAGGGGAAAATCTGATGAAAGTGATTATTTTCTCTGAATGTGTGTAGTTTTGTATATTTGGCTTCAGAACTATGTAAATGTTTTACATTATTATAAAGCAAAACTGAAATGAGACTTTAACCTAGTTCTGCATATATTTGGTAGCTTAACCATTCAAAGAGATGTTATTTTAAGTAACTTTAAAACATAGTAATTTGTAAATCCTTAGTGGGATATATGGAGTCTTGGTGTGGCGCTGTGGGTTAATGCACTGAACTGCAAAGTCGCTTTGAACTGCAAGGTCAGTGGTTCAAGCTCACCAGCTGCTCCTCGGAAACCCTATATAGGGTCGCTGTGGGTTGGAACCAACTCGACGGCACTTCAAAATAATAAACAAGAGTGGAATATATACTAATGACAAAAAAGTTCTTAATAAACTTTAAATCATATTAGTAACAAAAATACGGTATTAGTATTGTGATTCTGAATCTATTATTTAAGTATGTACATGGTGGGTCCATATCTTAAGCACTGGATTGTTAACCACAGGGTCTGCAGTTCAAGCCTGCCAACTGCACCGTGGGAGAAAGATGAGGCTTTCTGTTCCCTGAAAGATTTAAAGCCTTGGAAACCCCATAAAGGGTCTATATGAGTGAGAACTGACTCCGTGGCACTTAACAACAACAATGTATGTGTATATATATATAAAAGGGCCTTCAAAAAGTTCAGGAAAAATGAAATTAAAAGAATTTTCCCACTAACTTGATAAATGGTTGTTGTTGTTGGGTGCCATCAAGTTGTTTCTGACTCATAGCAACCCTATGAACAAAAGGATAGAACACTGCCAGTCCTGTACCATCTTCACAATTGTTGTTTGAGCCCATTGTTACTGCCATGGTGCCAATTCATCAAGTTGGGGGTCTTCCCCTTTTCTCTGACCCTCCATGCTTCCGAGTTGATGAATCTCCAGGGGACTAATTCCTTCTGATAACATGTCCACAGTAGGAAAGATGAAGTCTTGTCATCCGATCTTCTTAGGAGCATTCTGACTACTTCTTCAAGCAGATTTGTTTGTTCATCTGACAGTCCATGGTACTTGCAATATTCTTTGCCAACTCAATAATTAAAATGTACTGAGTTTTCTAGGTTTATTCATTGTTTGAATTTCACATGCATCTGATGCAATTGGAAATATCACAACTTGGGTCAGGTGTACCTTAGTCCTCAAACTGACATCTTTGCTTTTTAATACTTTAAAGAGGTCTGCTGGAGATTTGTCTAATGTAATATGTTGTTTGATTTCTTGACTGCTGCTTCCATGAACACTGGTTGTGAATCCAAACAAGTTAAAATCTTCTACACTATAAAAAAATTTCCATTTATTATGATGTTATTTATTGGTCCAGTTGTAAGGACAAAGATTCAGGGGGCTGGTCCACTGATCTGGGGTTGTCCCTTTCTCCTTGTCTACTTCATTTCCTGAGGTGCAATCTATACTGCAGGCTGCAGTCTTTAATCTTCATCAGTAAGTATTTTAAGTCCTCCTTGCTACCAGCAAGCAAGGTTGTATCATCTGTACATTGCAGATTGTTAATGAGTCTTCCTCCAATCCTCATGCCATGTTCTTCATATAATCCATCTTCTTTGGTTATGTACTCAGCATACAGTTTGAATAATTATGGTGAAAGAATACAATCCCGGCACACATGTTTCCTGATATCAAACCATTCAGCATTCCCTTGCCTTGTTCAAATGACTGCCTCTTGATCTATGTACATGTTCCCATGAACACAATTAAGTGTTCTGGAATACCTGTTCTTCTCAGTGTTATGCATAATTTGTTATCATCCACACAGCTGAATGCCTTTGCATAGCCATGAGTAAACATCTTTCTCGTATTCTCTGCTTTTAGCCAAGATTCATCTGATGTCAGTAATAATATCCCTTGTTCCATGTACTTTCTGAATTTGACTTGAATTCATGGCATGTCCTTGTCAATGTACTGCTGCAATTGTTTTTGAATTATTTTCAGCAAAATTTTACTTGCATGTGATATTAATGATATTGGTGTATGATTTCTGCATTCCGTTTGGTAGTCATTTTTTAGAATGGGTACAAATATGGATTTCTCCCAGTTGCTTGGTCAGGAAGCTGTCATCCAAATTTCTTGACTGAGACGAGTGAGCACCTCCAGTGCTGCATCAGTTTGCTGAAATATTACAGTATGTATTTTGTCAATTCCTGGAGTCTTGCTTTTCTCCAATGTTTTCAGTACTGCGTGAAATTTTTCCTTCAATATCACTGGTTCATCATTATATGGTACCTCTTGAAATGATTGAACATCGACTAATTCCTTTTGGTACAGTGACTCTGTGTATTTCTTCCATCTTATTTTGATGTCCCAGCGTCATTCAATATTTTGTGTATTGAATCCTTCAATATTTCAAGTTAAGGCTTGCGTTTTTCTCTTCAGCTCTTTCAGCTTGAGAAATGCTGAGTGTCTTCTTTCCTTTTATTTTTCTAACTCCAGGTGTTTGCACATTTCAGTATACTATTTAACTTTGTCTTCTTGAATTGCTCTTTGAAACTTTCTGATCAGCTCTTTTACTTCCTCATTTCTTCCAGTCACTTTAGCTTCTCTGTACTCCAGAGCAAGTATCAGAGTCTCTTCTAACATTCCCTTTGAGCTTTTCTTTCTCTCCTGTCTTTTTAATCACCTTTTGCTTTCTTCATGTATAATGTTCTTGATGTCATCCCACAGTTTTCTGGTGTTTGGTCATTAGTGTCTAATGCATCAAACTTGTTCTTCAGATGGTCCCTAAATTCAGGTGGGATTTACTCAAGGTCTTACTTTGACTCTTATAGAAGTGTTTTACTTTTCTTCAGCATCAGTCTGAACTTGCATATGAGTAATTGATTGTCTGTTCCACCATTGTCCCCTGGCCTTAACTGATGGTAGTGAGCTTCTCCATGATCTCTTCACACAGATGTACTCAAATTGACTCCTGTGTATTCCATCTTGTGAGGCCCAGAGTATGTTGCTGAAAAAAGATATTTGAAATGAACTAACTCACAGGTCTTGCAAAAGTCTTTTATGTGACCTCCAGCATCCTTTCCAAATTTTGCATCCCAATCACCAGTGATTATCACCATATCTTGATTGCATGTTTGATCCATTTCAGACTGGGGAATTTGGTAGATTTCTTCATTTTCATCATCACTGACTTGCGGTTGGTGCGTGAATGTGAACAATTGTGATGTTAACTGGTCTTCCTTGTAGGCATATGGATATTATCCTATCACAGACAGCATTGTACTTCAAGATAGAACTTGAAATCTTCTTTTTGATGCTGAATTCATGTCATTCCTCTTCAATTAGTCATTCCTGACATAATAGACCAAATAATGATCATATCCAAAATGGCCAATACCAGTCCATTTCAGCTACTAATGAATAGAATATTGATCTTTATGGATTACATTTCATTGTTGACATGCAAATTGCTTTTTTTGTTTGTTTTTCACATAAGATCTTTATTGGGAATTTAATATTTTCAGTTACCAAATGTTAGTTTGTAAGAAAGTATACACTATGCAGAGTTCTAGAACTAATACAAGCTCATAAGCAAAATTGTCCAAAACATAAAAACAAAGCCGATCTCTATAGATAAAAAGGTCAAGGATGAAGGAAGCGTTAAGTAGAACTATGTGCCATTAACCAAAGCAGCCAAAGAAAATAGTATTACTAATCGCAAATAACAATCTTCTACGCATAACAGCCTGTTTAAATAATACAAATTTTATTTATTTATTTTAATATCAGGAAAATAGAACACTGAAACATCCATAGTATTTCCAAAAGATTACCCATGATCACCTTTTAGTCCAGTCAGTCTTGTGTAATAATTTTTGTTCCACGTGATTCTGGATCAGCAGCCATCTGTAAACTCATCAGCTTCTACAAACAAATTCTAGAGATCTTGATTCAGTCTAGTGGCATCCACATTCAAACTACCATAATCCTTTTCATAAGTCTGATGCAGTGTGATTTTTGTTGACGCACTCTGCTCAATGACTTTCAGGAAATCAGCTAAGTAAAAAGAATCTGTAGATGACAAAGCTGGAAAGTGGCCATGGTTAACTTATTACTAATAATAACTGGTAAAAGTAAAAAGACCTAGTGGGAATTAATTATAAAAGTAATGCAAAATCAAATAGGGTAAATCCCTAAAACATCAGATTTCTAAACATAAGTACTTCTAAACATAATGACTAACTTTATTTTGAAAGAACTTCAGATATAACATAATAATCTTTAGACATAATACCATATTGTCAGGATATAGCAAGAATGTACCAAGATTATCAAGTCTGTAAACATCTGAATAGTAACAAAAATTCAATGGGTAAACAACGTGAATTCTCCAGCTACAAATTTTTTTATTTTTAAAGTAATCATTTTAGTTAGTTTGTTGAATTGTTGGATTCAATGTGATAAACCATTGGATTCTAAATTTTTGTTAAAATCTTTTAAGACCAAGTTTATAGAAATAATCTCTTAAGTGTATAATGGAATTAATATATTTTTAATAAAATAATATTACTTTAAAGAATAGTTAAGGTCATGCTCTATTCTCTCTGTAAATAATGCATAATGAAGAAAACACTGCTTTCTTAAGAAAAATAATGGCTAGGAAAACATACTATTCTGTCAAAAACAACAAGAAAAATCCTCAAATGAAGTCTTCATTAATCTGAAACTAAAGGTGAGTTTTCCATTGTTTGTCAGGATCTTTGTTGCTAAATACTTTTCCTTCTTTTACTGATTTTTTTCAAATGAAGCAAGAGATTGTGTTTAGCCACGTTATGCTAAATGTTCAGGAGTATTCTTGTAAATAATTTTTAGAAGCTCCATGACTGTGAATGATTTTTCAAAGTTCTCATTAAATAATTTCAGAATTTGCTGTTCCTGGATATTTCTGTGAGAAATGTGCTGTAGAATTTTAGCTTCAGCATTATAGATTACTGGACCATGGACATTAGCTTTGATTTTCAATAACTCTTTTAGGAAGTTCATATAACCGTAAAGGTCTTCAAATACAGTTGTTCCATCCCCCAGGATGTGATTTCCAGAAAAGAGAGCATTTTCCTTTTCTAAAGGAAGGACCATGTGGTCATCAGTGTGGCCAGGCATGTAGATAGCTCTTAGAGTGACTCCCTCAGTCTCAATAAAATCTCCATATTTCAGATAAACATATTGTTGTTCTTCATCTCCTATAATTTCTTCTTTGCGAGGATTATGTAGAAGTTTGTTTGTTTTTATTTTTGTTTTTTTAATGCAGTATGTGGAGTCAATATTGTTGGTAGCACAAATATCTCTTATGCCTCCAGAATGATCTTGGTGTCAGTGAGTCACTGTGATTTCCTGGATTGCTGTGTTAAGTTCAATCAGAGCCTCCTTTAAACAGCTGATTTATTCTGGAATTGCTGATTCTCAGTGTAAAAGAAGATTCTCCTGGGGCCAGTCCTCACCAGGTAGGTGTTGGTACCTACAGGGCCATGGGAGCTGGGTTACAGCCTGGCACATGCACCACTTGACAAGACAGCTGGTCGGTGTGCTGGAGAGAGACAGCTATCTCTGCCTGATCTGCCGACTGGCCGGTTCAAACAAACATGCAACTTTTTTAAAAAACTTCCTTTTAAAAATTACATTTAGAAAATGTTGAATTTTCCTCCATCACTCATCTATCAGTTTTTCTTATTGTGGTGGCTTGCATGTTGCTGTGGTGCTGGAAGATATACCACACGTATTTGAAATACCAGCAGATTTACCCATGGTGGACTGGTTTCAGTGGAGCTTCCAGACTAAGACAGACTTGGAAGAAAGAGAGGCATACTGCTTCTGAATGTTTAGCCACTGAAAACCTTATGAATAACATCAGAACATTGTCAGCTATAATGCTGAAAGATGAAAACATTATGAACAACACTAGAATATACTGTACACTGAGCAAATAATCCAAGAAGCTGGGTTATATGAAGAAAAACGTGGCATCAGGATTGGAGGAAAACTCATTAACAACCTGCAATATGCAGATGATAAAACCTTGCTTGATGAAAGTGAAGAGGACATAAAACATTTACTGATGAAGATCAGAGAGCACAGCCTTTGGTATGGATTACATGTCAACGTAAAGAAAACAAAAATCCTCAGCGCTGGACCAATAAACAACATTTTCTTATCAATGGAGAAAAGTTGAAGTTGTCAAAGATTTTATTCTTCTTGGATCAGTTATCAACACTCACAGAAGCAGCAGTCAAGAAATCAAATGACGTATTGCCTTAAGCAAATCTGCTGCACAAGACCTTTTTAAAGTGTTGAAGAGCAAAGATGTTAGCTCAAGGATTAAGGTGCACCTGACCCAAGCCATGGTATTTTCAGTAACCTCATATGCATGCAAAAGCTGGACAGTGAATAAGGAAGACCATAGAAGAATTGATGCTCTGGAGCTATGGTATTGGAGGAGAATATTGAAAGTGCCATGGGCTGCCAAAAGAACAAACAGATCTGTGTTGGAAGAAGTGTGGCCAGAGTGCTCCTTGGAGGCCAGGAGGGCCAAACTTCGTCTCTCATACTTTGGACATATTGTCAGGATGGGCCAGTCACTGGAGAAGGATATCATGTTTGGTAAGGTGGAGGGTCAGAGAAAAAGAGGAAGACCCCCAACGAGATGGATTGGCCAAGTGGCAGCATTGCTGGACTCAAGTGTGGCAACAGTAGTAAGGTTGGCCCAGGATCAGGCAGTGTTTCATTCTGCTGTGCATAAGGTCACTGTGAGTCGGTACTGACTCGATGGCACCTAACAACAACAATAATGATCAGATATAAGGAGCTCTGGTAGCGTAGTGATTACGAATCGGGCTGCGAGCTGCAAGGTCAGCAGTTTGAAACTACCAGCTGTTCCGAGGGAGAAAGATGAGGCTTTCTGCTCCCGTAAAGATTTCCAGCCTCAGAAACCCTGTACAGGGTCGCTATGAGTCGGAACCGACTCCACGGCACATAACAACAACAACAACATAGTGCCATAAGATAAGTCCCTCAGGTTGGAAGGCACTCAAATGCAACTGGAGAAGAACTTCCTCCTCAATGTAGAGTTGACCATGATGATGCAAATGGAGTAAAGCCCTCAGGACCTTCATTTGCTGATGGGACACACCCAAAATGAAGAGAAACAGCTGTAAGCATCCATTAATAATTAGAACATGGAATGTATAAAGTCTAAGTCTAGGAAATTTGGAAGCTGTCAAAAATGAACTGGAATATATAAAGATTGATATTCTAAGCATCATGAGCTGAAATGGGCTGATATTGGTCATTTTGAATCTGACAATAGTATGGTTTACTGGGCTGAGAATGACAAATTCAAGAAGAATGGTACAGCATTCATCGTCCATAGTAACATTTCAAGATTTATCTTGAAATACAATGCTGTCTGTTATAGGGTAATATCCATATACCAATAATACCACTATTATTCAAATTTATGCAGCCAGTGATTATGAAATTGAAGAATTCTACCAATGTCTTCAGTACGAAATTAATCAAACATGCACCAATATGCACTGGTGATTACTAGTGATTGGAATGCAAAGGTTAGAAACAAAGAGGAAGGGTCAGTAGTTAGAAAATGTGGCCTTAGTGATAGAAATGATGCTGAAGATTACATGACAGAATTTTGCAAGACCAATGACTTATTCATTGCACATACCTTTTTAAAGCCACATAAAAGGTGACTTTACCTATGGGCATCACCAGATGGAATACACAGGAATCAAAGTGATTACATGTGTGGGAAGAGATGGGGGAATAGCCAAAGTAAGACCAGGGCCAGACTGTGGAACAGACCATCAATTGCTTATATGCAAGTTCAAGATGAAGAAAATGAAAACAAGTCCACGAAAGCCAAAATATGACCCTGAACATATCCCATTGGAATTTAGAGACCAACTCAAGAACAGATTTTGATGCATTAGAAATTAACCAAGAACCAGAAGAGTTATGGGATGATATCAAGAACATCATATAAGAAGAAGGCAAAAAGGTCATTAAGACGACAAGAAAGATAGCAAAGACCAAAGTGGATGTCAGGAGAGACTCCGAAACTTGCTCTCCAGCATAGAGATGCTAAAGAAAATAAAAGAAATGAGGAAATAAGAGAGCTGAACAGAAGATTTCAAAGATCAGGTTCAGAAGACAATGTCAAGTATTAAAAATTAAATGTGGAAAGACCTGGAGTTGGAACCCAAAAGAGAAGCATGTGCTCATCATTTCTCAAGCTGAAAAAAATGAAAGACAAAATTTAAGCCTCAACTTGTAATACTAAAGGAGTTCATGGGCAAAATATTGAATGATACAGAAAGCATCAAAAAAAGAAGGAAGGAATATACAGAGTCACTGTACCGAAAAGAAATGGTCAATGTTCAACCATCTCAAGAAGCAGCATATGATCAAGAACTGTTAGCACTGAAGGGAGAAGTCCAGGCTGCGCTGAAGGCATTGGCAAAACACACGGCTCCAGAATTGATGGAATAACAAATTGATATCTTTCAACAAACTGGTGCAGCACTGGAGGCACTCATTCATCTATGGCAAAAAAAAATTGGCAGCCAGTTACCTTACTAACTGGAAGAGATCCAGATTTGTGTGCCTATTCCAAAGAAAGGTGACTCAATGGAATGTGGAAATCACAGAACAATGCCATCAATATTACATGCAAGTTAAAATGTTGAAGATAATTTTAAAATGACTCCAACAGTACATCAACAGGGAACTGCCAGATTCAGAAGACGCTGTGGAATGAAGGATATCCTTGCTGACGTCACATGGATCTTGGCGCAAAGCAGAGAATACAAGAAAGATGTTTACCCATACTTTATTGACTATGCTTTAGATTGTATAGATCACAAAAAGCTGTGGATAACATTCAAATAAGTGGTATTCCAGAACACTTGATTGTGCACATGAGGAACCTGTACAAAAACCAAGAGGTAGTCATTTGAATTGAATAAGAGAACACTGAATGGTTTAAAGTTAGGAAACGTGTGTGCCACGGCTGTATTATTAGATCATACTTATTGAATCTGTATCCTGAGCAAATAATCCAAGAAGTTGGGTTAGATGAAGAGAATGCGGAAGATTGCAGGAAGACTCATTAACAATCTGTAATATGTAGATGATAACAACCTAGCTTGCTGAAAGTGAAGAGGACTTAAAATATTTACTGATGAAGATCAAAGGTCACAGCTTTTGTTGTGTCTCAATTTACCCAGATGACCACTCAAGACTCTCAAGATTGATAAGGAAGCTGTTATTAGCTGGCCAGCGACTACAGCCTCCCTAAAAGTGGGAAAAACTGCAGTCCCGACCCAGTTTTTCAAAGAGTATTTATACATAGGCAGTCTGACATTATCTTGTACAAACCAAATGTATGATGTATGCATGAGCTGTCAGGGTGGGGGCTAGGAGTACGTCTGCTGGGACAGTTACTTCTCAAGATTAACTTGGTGATAAGGGTACCTCTGCTGGGACAGTTCGTTTTCAAGATTAACTTTGGTCAGCTGTTCTCAAGGTTAGCCTTGGCCGCTGGCCACAGCAACCTGTGAGTCAAGTGGGTCCACTCAGATGTGAGGAATTTGTATAAGCAGTGTTACAGAAGCCAAGTTTAGCCAGAGTTAAGGGGGAAGGTGGTTTCTGCATCCAGGGGAGTTGTTAATGCTAAAAATTTTCCCACTTCAGCCTGATCCTTTCTTAAAAATTAGTTACTATAGGGCAATTGGGGCTTACACCTTCAGTATTGCACTTCAATGTAAAGAAAACAATAATCTTCACCTCACAACTGGATCATAAATAACATCATGACAAATGGATAAAAGATTGAAGTTGTCAAAGACTTCATTTTGCTTAGATCCACCATCAACACTCATGGAAGCAGCAGCCAAGAAATCAAAAGGCATATTGCATTAGGTAAGTATGCTGCACAAAACCTCTTTAAAGTGTTCAAGAGCAAAGATGTCAGTTTGAGGACTAATGTGCGCCTGACACAAGCCATGGCATTTTTAATAGCCTCATATTCATGTGAAAGTTGGACATTGAGTAAGAAAGACCATAGAAAAATGGAAGCATTTGAGTTATATGTTGGAGAATAATGTTAAAAGTACTACAGCCTGCCAGAAGAACAAACAAATCTGTTTTGGATGAAGTATAGACAGAATGCACTTTAGAAGCCAGGATGAAGATACTTTGTCTCTCAAACTTTGGACGTATTTTCAGGAAAGACCAGTCCCTGGAGAAGGACATTATGCTTGGTTAAGTGGTGGGTCAGAGAAAAAGAGGAAGACCCCCAATGAGTTGGGTTGGCACAGTGGTAGCCAAGATGGGCTCAAGTGAAACAACCATTGTGAGGATGGTACAAGATTGGGCAGTGTTTTGTTCTGTTGTGCATAGGGTTACTATGAGTCCGAGCCAATGCTATGGCACCTAACAACAACAACACATTTTCCTAGATTCATACTTGGTATGTTCTGTGCTCCAATTAGTAATGGATGCTTGCCACTGTTTCTTCCATTTTGAGTTGTGTCATAGCAAATAAAGGTCCAGAAAGCTTAATCCATCCATGTCATTAAGATCAACTCTACTTTGAGGACACATCTCTTTCCCTGTCATGTTTTGAGTGCTTTTCAATCTGAGGGGCTCATCTTCCAGTGATATATCTGAGAATGTTCTGTTGCTGTTTATAAGGTTTTCAATGGCTAACCATTGAGAAATGGTCAACCTCTCCTTCCTAATTTATCTTAATCTGGAAACTCCACTGAAATTTGTCCACCATAGGTGACTCTGCTGGTATTTAACATACAGGTGTCATATCTTCGAGCATCACAGCAACACATAAGCTACCCCAGTATGACAATCTGACAGATGAGTGGTAGATGGTAAATGATAGGATAAAGCAAGTAATTATATTAATATTAGTAAGACCCAAGATTTTTCAACCTAAAATAAAATACTAGTTTTTCTCTAATCAATATGACATTGTCATTGTTGTTAAGTGCCATAGAGTCAGTTCTGACTCATAGCAACCCTGTATCGACTTTATGAGTAATTTGAACTGCCCACCTTATGGTTCAAACCAATCTTGCGGTCCAGTGCATTTTCCCACAGGATCACATCAGGACTCCAAATATGACATTTGTTGTTGTTGTGCTATCAAGTCAGTTCCGACCCATAGCTACCCTGTATAGGGTTTTCAAGGAGCAGCTGGTGAGCTTGAAGCACCGACCTTGCAGTTCATACGGCTTTGCAGTCTGGCGCATTAACCCACAGCGCCACACCAGGACTCCACATATGACATTTTGTTGTTGTTGTTAGGTGCCATCGAGTCAGTACCAACCCATAGCGACTTTATGCACAGCAGAATGAAACACTGCCTGATCCTGGGCCAACCTCACTACTGTTGCCACGCTTGAGTCCATCGATGATGCCATTTGGCCAATCCATCTCATTGGGGGGTCTTCCTCTTCTTCTCTGACCCTCCACCTTACCAAACATTATATTCTTCTCCAGCAACTGGTCCCTCCAGACAATATGTCTGAAGTATGAGAGACGAAGTTCGGCCATTCTTGGCCTCCAAAGAGCACTCTGGTTGCAAGTCTTCCAAAACAGATCTATTGGTTCTTTTGGCAGCCCATGGCACTTTCAATATTCTCTTCCAACACCATAACTCAAAAGCATCAATTTATCTGTGGTCCACCTTATTCACTGTCCAGCTTTCACATGCATATGAGGCTATTGAAAATAGCATGGCTTGGGTCAGGTCACCTTAGTTCTCAAGCTCTTCAACACTTTAAAAAGTTCCTGTGCAGCACATTTGCCTAATGCTATACGTTGTTTGATTTCTTAAATGCTGCTTCCTTGAGTGTTGATAGTTGATCCAAGAAGAATGAAGTCCTTGATAACTTCAATCTTTTATCTGTTGATAAGAATGTTATTTATTGGTCCAGTGGTGAAGATTTTTGTTTTCTTTACATTGAGATGTGATCCATATTGAAGGCTGTGCTCTTTGGTCTTCATCAGTAAATGTTTTAAGTCCTCTTCACTTTCAGCAAGCAAGGTTGTATCATCTGCATATCGCAGGTTGTTAATGAGTCTTCCTCCAATCCTGACGCCACGTTTTTCTTCATAGAACCCAGCTTCTTGGATTGTAGAAGTTAGATACAAAATAGTATTCCAAAATTTGAATTGGAAAATCAGTATGAACCCATGATGCTTTTTCTCCTTTAAAAATGTAGTATTTAATAACTCTCCACAAAAAAAGGTCTTCTTGCACTCAGATGGTGGTCTCTAAATACCACCAAATCAAACCAAACCAATCCCTCTGTCCTTGAGTCAATCCCAACGCATAGCCATCCTAGAGGATAGAGTGAAATTGTCTAAAGGGTTTTCAAGGCTATAAATCTTTATGAAAGCAAACAGCTACATTTCCCCCCACTTGGAGCAGATTGTGGGTTTAAACCGCAGGCCGAGCACTCAACCACTGCACCACCAGGGCTCCTCTCTCAATATTATTTCCCACAAAGATGGAAATGGCTCCTTAGAGAATTAGCTAATTCAAAGTCTGGAGAAATGTGCATCTTGTCACATGGAATTGTGAGACAGCTACTAAAGACTACTGAGGCACAGCCCAAATGCCTGAGAAGTCAACTTGAAAGGGCAAATATGGGATACTTTTAACATCATTTAAGATAATAACTGCAATTTATTTAAACACATCAACTATAAGAGTGAGTGAAAAAGTATTGCTGCAAAATTATAGATGCCTTTATTAAACAAAATACTAAAATGTGAAGCTACTCTTTCTTGACATATCCACCATATAGGTGTATACATTCCTGAAGGTGGTGTCTTCATCTCTCTAACCCTTCCCGGAAGAATTCTGCACTCTTGAATGTACACCACACCAAAATGGCAATTTGGCATTCTTAAGGGACTCAAATTGTGTTCCTTTAAAATGTTCTTTGAGTTTGGGGAGCAAAAAGTCTAATGGGGGATAAGCTCAGGACTGTAGGGTGAATGGGGTAGTTTCCCAGCAAAATTATCTTAGGACAGCCCTTCCTACCCTCAGAGAATGAGTAGGCGCATTGTTATGATGGGGGGGGGGGGCGGAATACTCAGGGCAAATTTTTTGCCGTTTTACTAATGAAGGGATACAATTGATATCTAGGATTTAAATGAAAACAAACATACAAAAAGCAAGGTTAGCTTAAATACAAGATCGGTGGTTCAAGCTCACCAGCTGCACCTCAGAAACCCTATACAGGGTTGCTATGAGAAGGCACTTAACAATAACAGCGAACCACAAGGTCAGCAGTTCAAACCCACCAGCTGCTTCCTGGAAACCCTGTACGGGGTCTTACAACAACAACAAGCATTTGGTGTGGTGCTGTAGGATCAGGACTGGACTGCAAACCCAAAGGCCAGTCGTTTAAACCCTGAATAGGGATTGGGTAGGAGGGAGTGTGAAATACAGATGAAACAAAATTAGTCTTGAGTTTACAATTGCTGAAGTGGGTCATGGGCCACACAAGAGTTCATCATACTGTTTCCTCCATGTGTTTGAAGTTTTCATAATAAAAGTTGACACATAAAGAATGCGTCCTGTCAGTACCGTCAACATCTGAGAGCATCTGATTCAGAACCCAGACACCCTGGATCAGAGGGGCAGAAAAGATTTTATTATCACCGATGATTGGTTCTAACCTGGAGTGGGAATGGGGGTAGTAATTCCCTTTCTAAAACAAATCCGCCGGCTTTGTCTGGTTCCTGGCTCTCTGAATCCAGAATTAATCTCCAAATGAGATACAGCCTCCCTTCGAACCCTCACCACCATCACTAGCAACAAAACCCTGATCATGTACAGAGTTGCCATGTGAGTGATCAAAGGTGAGACTCAGTCCAGACTTCTGTTTCTGGGATGATCCCTAAGAAGTAAATGGCGCGAGGAGCTAGGAAGAGCAGAGGCAGCAGTGTGATGAGGTGGCCCACAGATAACAAGACCCAGGATTTGCGTCTGAGTCATTGATCGCTGGCTCTTTCCTCGCACGCCTACGTCAGCCGACCGGGGCGGGGCGTTCTTCAGAGCTGCGATTTTGTCCCGGCCTCGGTTGGGCGGTCCAGGGGTACCCGCCAGCCAACGCTGGGATCTCGGATTCCTGGAGCGGCGGTCAGTTCTGACGCGGCTTCCCCTTCCAGTTCCCCTAGTGGCCCGCCAGGTGTCGCCACTTACAGAAGCAGATGTATGGCCCTCACCTGCCTGCCCAGGTGACAACTACTGGCAGCGCACAAGCCTGGCGGGACCGCCAAAAAGCCCCCAGTGGACATTTGTTCGGAATCGCAGTCACAGCAAAGGAGAGGGCAAAGTAAAAGTTCCCTATTACCGATACTCTAACTGCGAGCCACAAAGTCGGCGGTTCAAACCCACCAGTTGCTCCTCGGAAATCCTGTCAAGGGTCGCAATGAGTCGAAACCGACTCGATGGCACTTAACAACAGCAACAACAACCAGTGACATCACATCCTTTACCACGTGCTGCCTTTAATTGTATGCATACCTATGTTCCTGTCTGGAACAGGAGATTTTGGGGGAGGGGACCCTGCACAATCTTTTGCTGATTTCATAGTTTTCTTCCTAGGTCTCCTCACACCCACATCTACCACAGCCTGTAGAATCAGGGACTTGCTTAAATGTTTCCTCAGTTGAAAAAACAGAGATTCAAACTAGTTTCTGGCCATTGATGTTGATTCATGGTGACCCACTATGTGTGTCTGAGTTGAACTGTGCTCCTTAGTTTCCAGTGGTTGTTTTTCAGTAAGGATAAACTGGTGTTTCTTACAGGAAGGAGCCTCTGGGTGAACTCAAACCTCCAACTTTTCCATAGGGGCTTATTCATTGACCAAATATGCCACTCCGGAACACCATCATGCCCTAATCTCTCTTTCTTGTAAAATACTGATACTTTGGGAATCCTACTCCATTTTCATGGGCCAGCTCTCCATCACCTCCTCCAGGAAGCCTTCTCCAGGCAGTATTACTGGCTCTTCCTGTAGGGAGTGTGTACACTCCCATCACCATCACATCTCTGAAACTGTGGGCAGTAGGCTGTGAACTCCTTGAGGGCAGAAGCTGGGTCTTACTCATAATAGTTTTACTCTCCCACAGATTTGCCTAGTACAATGCCTGCTTCATAACGAATGAAGGGGCATTTTGTGACAAGGGCTACATTTGGAGAAGTCCGCCAATCTGGACTTTAGCCTTGGATTATGACCTCCATCTTCTATGCCCCTGGGAAGTGGGGAGTGGGGGAGATCTGTTTACTGTTTCAGAAGCTGATGTACGTGAAAAATGTCTTGGCCATTCATACAGTGTTATAGTTGGGCAGTCAAGTGGTCAGCCAGATCAAGGGCCTGGATCCTTATTTCCTATTCTGGGGTATTCTCTTTCCCTCTACATTGTTAGAACAATCCTAAAACTTTGTCTACATTGCTTTACGCTGAACTAAATGCTTTCATCAGTATAATCCCATTTATTCCTCAGACTTCTTGAATTAGGTACTATCGCATCCTCACTGTCTAGATACATTGATGTTCAAACTCAGGTCTTTTAACCCAAACCTCTTGCCATTGAGTAGAATCTGATTTACGGCAAACTCGTGTCACAGAAGAGAACTGTTCCATAGGATTTTCTTGTCTGTAATGTTTATGAAAGTGGATTGCTAGCCTTTCTTCTGAGGTGGTTTTGAACACCAATCTTTTGACTGATAGCACAAACCACTAGAGCCACTCACCGATTTCTCTTTTAACCCAAGCAAAGCATGTGCTTAACTAACTTCAATAAATAAAATCTTATAAAAGATATAATGTTGTTGTTAAGTGCCCTTGAATCAGTTTTTACCCACAAGGATTTCCAAGGAGCGGATGGTGAGTTTGAACTGCTGACCTTGAGATTCAAACCAACCTTGCAGTCCAGCACTTATCCCACAGCGTCACACCAGGACTCCATAAAAGATATAAGAGTATAGTTATAATAACTGGTCATTGCTACATGAACTTGCTTCCTACCTTCTCACCTTTAACTCCATCACCCGCTGGAAAACGAGGGTATAAAAAAGAGTGAAATAATAACATTGGAAAAGAAATTCAAGAATAAGATTCAAGGGAGGCTAAAATGAAGAGAAAGGGCAGTGAGTAAGTAGGGACAGAAGATATATTCTTCAGGAAAGGTCTAGTTTGGCATCTCAACTGGAAAACCTCAGCTGGAAGAAGGGAGACAGCCTTCAGAAGGCAGACAAGTCAACAGCATAGTGGAGATGAGGAGGCACCAGGAGGGCAGAAGAGTGGTTCTCTAGGGAGGAAGAAAGAAAATCAGTGAAAACTGGATAAGAGTCAGGAGAAGACCCAGAGTGCTCAACTTCCCATGTCCCTTCCCAGAATGCCTCTCTTGAAGTGTCAGGACCTCTGAACCCCCAAAGCATGTTTCTGCAGCTACTTTGAGATCCTCAAATCATCTTGTTCCCTCCCCAGCTCTGCACCTACTTTCCTGTTCTCTACTCATGTGTTGCCACCTCACCCCTACCCAGTCACCCTCGCCTGGGTGTCATCTTCAGCTCCTTCCTCCTCACATGTCGACATTACCTCCTACCTCAGGACTCTACCCTCTTCCCTCCCTCCTCATTGCCACCGTCTAGACCAGATCATTAGCTCTCATCTGGATTATGATGACAATTGTGTCCCTGCCACTATCCTGCCCAGTTCATCCTCCATGACCCCAAATTCACAAACTTTATTATGAAAAGTTTCAAATACGCAGAAGAGTTGAAATAATTTTACATGGTCCATTCAAACACCCACCCATTTAACTATATTTACTTTATCAAACATGCTTCCATCTATCCATCAGCCCATATTATAATTTTGTGCATTTCCAAGTAAACAATTCAAATGATTTTTAAAGACATAATCAACGATGGCCCCTTTTCTCAAGAAAAAAGCCCAAATTCCACATCTTAACCCCTGCCCCTCACCTACTTCCTATTTTTCATTCTAGGAAGAATAACTAACTTCCCACTCACTGTGCTGTTTCTCATCTCCCTGTCCTCTCTTCTTGTTTCCCTCAGAAGTTGTCCCAAATCCAGGGCTTCAAGTATCCCGTTCCCCAGAAAACCTTCAATGAATTCCCCTCTCGCCTTTCACACTAGTTCAGATGTGCCTCCTCTCTGAGTCTATTGCAGCCCACAGGGCATGCCTCAATGATTGTACATATCTCCATAAATCATAATGATCTGTTATATGTCTTTACCACCCAAGTCCCCAACTGAGAGTGTCCTAAGAAAATCAAGAATCCTGCTGTATTTGTCTATTGTTCTTGCCACGGAGAACAATGTGTGACCTATGTGGGTGCTGAATGAATATTTGCTGAGTGAATGGATGACTGGTTTTGTTCTTCTGACATGCCTCCTGCCTTTGCACATCTCTCCCACACTGTGAAATCCCAAGAATGAGAATGAAGAAAAGGACACTGGATGTTATCAATGTCCTTCAGCAAAAGACCCTCAGGAACATACCTATATTTGGACAAATTGAGTTTATAGCTCAACTAGTAAGAACATACACCATGGAGAACTATAGGGAGTCTTAGTAAGCAAGTGTTCATTGTTGTTAAGTGGTGTCAAGTTGGTTCTGACTTATAGCGAACTTGTATAGGGTTTCTGAGGAGCGGCATTAATCTGCAGCACTCGTTAGGGGAAAAAAAACAATTGCGGAATTTTGGGGGAAGGTCTAAGGAAGCTGAAGTTCACTCTAGATTGAATATTGTCAGGAAGTGGGGACAATTATATTACTGATATCTGAAATTTATCTATAGGGAGAGGACGCTAGAATGAGGACAAAGTTGTTGCTGGTAAAGAGGCAGCAGTGATACATTTTGACTAAGAGACGGAATATTTGGCATTTTGTGGGTGGCACAATGACTGGTTTTGTGTGTGTGCTTAGCTAAAATTATGATGCAGTCTTACTTTGTCTGATTTTAGCATGGTCCCAGCTGAAACTGGTGTCTGGGGAATGGTTTGTTTAATAGAATAACGTGGCTTAGCTGGGAATGTCAGACCAGTTTCGGATTGTCAATAGATGTTCTGATTTTCTTTCTAAGCATTTAGGTGAGGAATTGGGGAAAGGATGAATTAGTAGGATTAGGACACATATCAAACCCACGTTTATGCAAGAAATTGTTCAAATAGAGCAAGTCTTAGATTTTTTCCTAAGTGTCCAAGCCCCAACCCAGCCACCAAGCCCCATGTCACAGGCTGGCTCTTTCAGCCCTGGCAGAGACTGCAGCTTGTTTTCCTGACTGATCTGTTTTGTTTGTCATCCTGTCTGGTATTACAGCCTCCCAGTGACTCCTATGCCTGCCCTTTTGAGCCCTCAGGAAAACCTATTAGATATGAATTCTTTGTTGGTTTTATGTCAGTGGCCTCTGACCAAACGGGTTCAACTCCCTGGACCCCAAGGGCTTTGTTGTCTCGGCTTCCTGCCTTTTGGGGCAATGACCTCATCCTTGCCGCCAGTTTCTGGGATCCAATGACTCACTGCAAAATAAATCAACACCTTGGCAGATGCCTGGCAGAGTTCTCCGAGGATCCTCTCTAAGGACATGGGGCTGTGACCTTTTCTCCTTCAGTCCAGGGCTTTGGTCTGTTATTGATTCCTTTCTCCATAAAACCTTTAACATTTCTTCACATCCTATAGCTTTATTGTTACTGCTTCCTTCCCTCATTATTCATCCCGGCCACAGGTGGCATCTGTCCTGTTCTTAAAGTTCCCTCCTCTTCCCTCCCCTTCCCTTCCACCCTACCAAAGCCTAGCTTTCTTTTTCACTTCTTGGCTTTGCCCAATGCTTGTTCCGCTTCTTCCTTTAGATTCATTCTGGTTTTTACTAGGTTTACCTGACTGCTCTAAAACCAGGAACAAGTTACTTAACTCTGGGCTTCCGTTTTTTTGCATGTGTAAACTGTGGATAATGATAATTACCTTTAGCATTGTTTGTGGATTCATTTTTACTACACATTTGTAACTGTGGATAATTATAATTGCCTTTAACATTGTTTGTGGATTAATTTTTTTACTACAGATTTGTGACTGTGGATAATGATAGTTACCTTTTAACACTGTTGGTGGATTAATTTTTTGACTGCTCATTTGCAAAGAATTTAATACAAGATAGAATGAAAGTCTACCTAGTCACTGTCTCCTTAAATTCTAGTTGGATGTGGTCTTTCAAGTCCTTTTCCTGTGCATTTTTATACATAAAATACGTATACATACATTTTAAATAAATATTTATACATCTGTACACACCAGCAAACCAACACCTCAATTTTTACACAGGAACAAAGATATATGTAAGACATTTGTTTTTGCTGTAAGATAATGTATTTTAAAAAAATATTTGTTGGGGTAGACTGTTAAGAGGAAATGCTAAGATATATATATATATATTTAATATTCCTTGAATGGGTCTAGGTTCCTGTGTGGTGTGCATGTATATTGCTGTTGTTAGCTGCTGGTTTCTCATTCACAGAATGTATTGGAAAGTTTCCCTTACCAAAACATACTTTGAAACCATGCAAAACTGTATATTGGATTTTCATTAACAGAATATATAAGTCACTTCCCTTTCCTTTTCACACAAAGTGTCCTTTGATAACATATGAGTTACAATTGACTTGATGACACTTAATAACAACAACAACAACAACAACAACAACAAAACTCTTTAGAATTCCTATATTTGAATGGAAGAAACTCTATATTGTTTTTACAACCACACAATGTATTGGGAACATTCAGTCCTTGTAGCCCAACCTCAACTTATGGTAACTCTATGCACAGTCAAACAAATTGCTGTTCTGTGCCATCCCCATGATTGGTTGCGAATTGGATCATTGTGACCCATAAGATTCTCATTCTTTCTTTCAACTTTTTTATTGTGAATTGCGTGAACATTTATAGAACAAATCATCAGATTTACATTAAAAAATTATATGCTTAATTTCATTTCAATGATTACAATCCCCTCCATATACCATGGACTCCTGGTGTGATGCTATAGGATAAGCACTGGATTGCTAACCAAAAGGTTGGTGGTTCAAAACCACTAGTCGCTCCTTGAAAATCCTATACAGGGTCATTATGAGTAGGAATGGACTCAGCAGCACATAACAACAACAACCATATACCATCAGTTAACAGTATTCACTGTATTCCCTTAACTCTTGCATGCTCCTTATGTCTTCCCCTACCTTCATCTTTCTTCTCCCAACCACTTTCTTGTTGTGTATTGCCTTCCTCATCACATAAGTTAACATGTATCTCTAATTAATAACCCTCTAGTCAATAAGTCTCCCTTCCCTCCAATACCCAGTAACCATCATAGAATGTTCCTTTTAGCATAAAAACCTTTTCTTGACTTTTTATAATAATTGTCTTATATAAAATTTATCATTTTCTGATTAATTAATTTTACTCAGTATAATGTCCTTCAGGTCTATCCATGTTATGAGGTGTTTTTCAGATTCTCCAATTGTTATTCTTCAATGTTGCCAAGTATTCCATTGTGTGTATGTACCAAAGTTTGTTGAACCATTCTTCTGTTGATGGGCATTTAGACTGGCTCCATCTTTTTGCTCTTGTAGATAGTGTTGCAACGGACATTGTTGTTGCTGTTGTTCAGTGCAGTTAAGTAGTAGCGACTTGTAGCAACCTTAGTACAACAGAATGAAAACTGCCCAGTCCTGTGCCAACCTTACAATCATTGCTATGCTTGAGCCCATTGCTGCTGCCGCTGTGCCAATCCATGTTGTTGGGGCTCTTCTTTTTTGCAGACACTTCACTTTACCAAACATGATGTGTCCTTTTCCAGGGACTGGTTCCTCCTGATAATATGTCCGAAGTATGAGAGAAGAAGTCTGGCCATCCTGGCTTCTAAGGAGCATTCTGACTGTACTTCTTCCAGTGAATGTGGGTGTGCATATATCTATTCCTGCCATGGCTCGTATTTCTTGAGAATACATAACAAATAGAGGGGTTGTTGGATCATATGGAATTTCTGTTTCCATTTTTTTGAGAAAACACCATACTGTTTTACACAGCGGTTGCACCATTATACAATCCTGCCAGCAGTCTCTCCACACCTTCACCAGCATTTCTTGTTTCCTGTTTTTTATTTTGTTTTGTTTTTTACTTGAACTATTAATGCTAGAGACTCCTAGTGTGGTACTGTAGGAGCAATACTGGACTGCAAACCACAAGGTCAGCAGTTCAAATCCACCAGTTGCTCCTCGGAAACCCTACATAGGGTTGCTATGAGTCAGAACTGACTCGACGATACTTAACAACAACAATTAATGCTGGGGTAAAATAATATCTCATTGTTGTTTTGATTTGCATTTCTCTAATGGCTAATGATGGTGAACATTTCTTCATGTTTCTTGGTTACCAGAATGTCTTCTTTGATAAAATGTCTGTTCATGTCCTCTATCCATTTTTAAATTGGGTTACTTGTCTTCTTGTTGAGATGCTGAAGTGTCTATAAATTTTAGAGAGCAGTCCCTTGCCATTGCTAATTTTTTTTCCCCCAATCTGTGGGTTCTCTTTTCACTCTTTAGGTGAAATCCTTTAATGTACATAAATGTCTATTTCTAGGAGGTCCTGAACATCTATTTTGTCTTCTGCTGTTTGAGTGTTTTCAATTATGTCTGATAGTGTGTTTATGCCAGGTATCAGAGAGAGCCCTTAAGTTTGTCCCTGTTATTTCATTGAAGATCTTTATAGTTCTAGGTTTTATATTTAGGTCTTTAATCCATGTCAAATTCATTTTTGTATATGGTGTGCCTTCTTTCATTCTTCAGCCAATGGATTTCCAGTTTTGCCAGCACCACTTGTTGAAGAGACTGTCTCTTCTCCCATATAATGTGCTTTGACCCTTTATCAAACAAAGATCAACTGAGTCTCTACTTCTGTTCCATTGAGCTATGTGACTTCTGGTGTACCAGTACCAGTCTGCTTTGATTACAGTGACTGTGTTGCTGATTTTGGGATGGGAAAGCAAGCGGCTTCTTCCTTTTAAATAATACTTGGCTTATCCAGGGTCCCTTACCTTTCTATATACAGTTAATGATTAGTTTTCTCCTTTCTTTAAAGAATAATATTGGAATCTGGATTGGGATTTAATTATATCTATAAATTGTTTTGGGTAGTGTTGACATTTTCACAATGTTCAGTTTTCCTATCCATGGGGATGGAATATTCTTCCATTTTTATAGGTCACTTTTGATTTCTCATAGTAGTGTTTTGTAGTTTTCTTTGTATACATCTTTTGTTTCTCTGGCAAGATTTATTCCTAACTATTTCATCTCCCCTCCACCCCACATCTCAGCACCTAGGCTGGTGGTTGTTGTTAAGTGCCTTCGAGTGGGTTCTGACTCATAGTGACCCTGTATAGTTTCCAAGGAGCGGCTGGTGAGCCGGAACCACCGACCTAGTGGCTCAAATCAACCTTTCAGGCCAGCGCATTAATCCGCAGTGCGACACCAGGTTGATAGGTACAATAAAAAATATAGAATGCTTTACGAATTTGTGTGTCATCTTTGTGCAGGGGCCATGCTTATCTTCTCTGGTTGTTCCAATTTTAGTATCCATGCTACTGAAGTGAGCACAGTATTTCATCTTTTGGGTGGCTATTGTAAATGGGATTGTTTTCCTGATTTCCTTTTCAGAATTTTCTTTATTAGTATAAAGCAGGGGCTGTTGTTGTTAAGTGCCATTGAGTCTGTTCTGACTCCAAGTCACCCTGCCTAGAGTTTGTGAGGAGCAGCTGGTGGCTTTGAACTGCAACCTTGCTCACAGTCCAGTGCTGATACTACAGCACCACACCAGAAGTCCATAAAGCAGAGGTGGGGAACCTTTTTTTCTGCCAAAATTTATAACATCATTCACGGGCCATACAAAATTATCAACTTAAAAATAGCCTGCTATATTTGGTCAAACATTTAATTAATTCACCCCTAACGTGATGGCTGAAGTCCTGGTGTGGTGCTGTGGGTTAATGCGCCAGACTGCAAAGCCATTTGAACTGCAAGGTTGGTGGTTCAAGCTCACCAGTCACTCCTCGGAAACCTTATACAGGGTCACTATGGGTTGGAACTGACTCGACAACACTTAACAACAATGTGATGACTGGTGTGGCGTTGTAGGTTATTGCGCTGGACTTCAAGGTTGGTTTGAACAGCGAGGTTGGCAGTTCAAGTTTACTAACTGCTCCTCGGAAACCCTATACAGGGTCGCTAAGAGGTGGAACTGACTGGATTGCCCTTAACAACAACAATTTGATGGCTATGGAGTCCGGGTGTGATGCTGCAGGATAATGTGCTTGGTTTGAACTGCAAGGTCAGCAGTTCAAACTCACCAGCCACTCCTTGGAAACCCTATACAAGGTTGCTATGAGTCAGAACTGACTTGATGGCATAACAACAATGTGATGGCTGGAACTGTGCCTTGGCGGGCCAGACCAAATGATTTCACAGGCTTTATACAGCCTGCAGGCCAGACATTGCCCACTCCTGGAAAGGAATTCAAGTGATATTTGCCCTTTTGTGATTAATTTCACTCAGCATGTTCTTGGTGAGGTATTGTAGGATAAGCACTGGACTGCTAAACACAAGGTTGGTGACTCAAACCCACCAACCACTCTTCTGAAACCCTACCTAGGGTTGTTATGAGTCAGAACTGACTTAAAAGCACTTAACAACAATGTTCTGAGGTACATCCGTGTTATGAGATGTTCTGCAGATAATCATTATTTTTTAACAAGTCTTATTATTCCATTGCATGTACATGTCACAGTTTCTTTATCCATTCTTCCATTGATGGGTACTTAGGTGTTTCTGTCTTTTTGCTTTTGCAAATAGTGCTATGATGAACATGCATGTGCATAGATCTATTTGTGCCACAACTCTTAATTTTCTGGGACATATATCCAGTAGTAGAATTGCTGAATCATATAATATTTCTAATTTCAACTTTTCAAGGAAATATCATGCCATTTTCCACAGTGGTTGCACCATTTTGCAGTCCCACTGCAATGTACAAGGGTTCCAATCTCTCCACACCTTTGCCAGTATTTGTTGTTTTCTGCTTTATTTTGAACTTTGTTATTAATACTGAGGTCGGATATGTCACTGTTGTTATAATTTGCATCTTATAGTGGATAATGACAAGCATTTCTTTATATGTTTGTTGGCCATCTGAATGTCTTCTTTGGTAAAGTGTCTGTTCATATGCTCTGCCCACTTTTAAATTGAATTATTTGTCTTTTTGTTGTTGAGATATTGAAGTTTTCTATAAATTTTAGAGATTAGTCCATTATTTGATAAATCATTGCCAAACATTTTTAAAAATCTGTCTGAGGGTTCTCTTTTAATGAAATCCTTTCCTGCACATGAGTGTTTAATTTTGACACTATCCTAGCCATCTAGTTTATCTTCTGCTGTTAGTCTGTTTTCAGATGTATCTGACAGTGCGTTTATGCCATGTAGCAGGGCTCCTAAGTTTGTCCTTATTTCTTCCTTGAAAGTCTTTAGGTTTTACATTTAGATCTTAAGTTCATTTTTGCACCCGGATGATGTGAGATATGGGTCCAGTTTCACTGTTCTGCAAATGGATATACAGGCAAATGGAGCTATAGAAGAGAAAATAAAAGGAAGAAATAAAAATAAAACAACCCTTAGAAAAACCAGGGAGGAGAACATGAAAAAAGAGAGTAAAAGGAGCTCTGGTAGCGTAGTGGTTACGAATCAGGCTGTGAACCACAAGGTCAGCAGTTCGAAACTACCAGCGGTTCTGCAGGAGAAAGATGAGGTTTTCTGTTCCCTTAAAGATTTACAGCCTCAGAAACCCTGTGCAGGATCACTATGAGTCGGAACCGACTCCAGGGCACATGACAACAATAACATAAAGTAGTAAAGAAAGACAAAAGGGAAAACAAAAAGAGAAGGGAAATGAGACAGAAGACAGAAAGCAAAACAAAAGTAGAGATAGAAAAGATAAAAATTCAAGAGAATGGAA
>NW_006408851.1:2554903-2556611 GCF_000296735.1 Chrysochloris asiatica
GAGGATTTTTGTTTTCTTGACATTGAGATCTAATCCATACCATAAGTAGGCTGTTAGGCTGTGCTCTTTGATCTGGCTTCTCTGGGAGGAAGGAAAATGGGACATGCCATAGAATATGGGGAACTGGAACTGGAGGAAGGGCTTTTTGGAGACAAGTATAAAAACCATTTGTGGCAGGCCAAGTGGCACGTCTGCCCTTGTCCATGGGGCTAGGTGCCCAATTTTGCAAGATCAAATAAAGAAAACCTCACTCTCGCTAAAATGAGTACAGATTGGACTACTCAAGCATTTGCCAGTATAGAAAAAGTTTCTCACAAATTTGGGGGCTCATCCGGAACTTTCTGCCTGCTTGGAGCAGCAGCCTTGGTGGAAAGGGGAGGCATCTCGCCTTGGTTTTGGCAGCCTACTCCACAGGGTTGATTGCCTACTAGCGAGAGCCAGAAAAAGACCTGAGACTGTTCAAAGGTGATCAGAATTAGCGAGAGATACGTGGAGGACTGAGAAGAGAGTATCCAGGCAATCTGTGCACAGGCCAGGGCAGGAAAATTGGACTTTAAGTATTGCCTGGGTGGTCAGGCATTTTTGAGGGTCATTGTGTGACTGAGACGCATCTTGGATACGAAGTGAGTGCATAGCCCAAATCCAGTCGGAGAGGGACAAAGTGAAATCTCAGGGTTGTATACAAGAAATCTCCATGAGTTCCCAAACATGGAGAAATTTTGGGAGGCTGAGTATGTAAGGGAACTCAGACACCAAGATCAAAAGAAAATGGGGAACGGAATTCTAGGCCTAAGGAAGAAGGGAGCAGGAGAGACTCCCATAGACAATCCTCCTGTCAGTCCTTTGAGGGAAATGTTGAGGACTTGGGGGGACAATCCCCCAACCTGGGAAAAAGATAAAAATGTTGTTTTATTTGGACAAAATAAGTAATCCATTCACCATCTGTGTTCTGGCCTCAATTCGGTTCCAATGAGGACTGGGTCTGCCAGGCCCTAGTCCTTCATGTAAAGGATAGAACTCAGCCTTCTCAGAAGAACAAAGAGCCTGTGCTCTTTATTGGTCAGTAGGGGGAGCGGAATCAGTTGCGAAGATGTTCTCCCTTAAAGGACTGAGACCAAGACAAAAAGATTGAGGTGATGGACTGTTAAGAGAAGGTCAGAAAGTTTTTGTAAAGAGAAAGGAGGAAAAATAGGCAGAAAGCCAAAATCATGGTATCTACTATGAATAAAATAGTAAATAAGAGGCTAGCACAAGACCCCCTTCTCAAGGGAAGTGTACCAGTGATTACAGAGTTAGGCCTGTTGAAAGGAAAGGGAGGAGAGAACTGGTCCAGGTCCCCAAGCCCACCAGCGGATGAATGCTGTGGGAAGACAAAACCATTTCAAAAGAGAACGTCCAGAGATAAAGAAGCGAAGGAAAAATGATTCCCCTCATGAAACTAGAAATTAACTCTTGGATCTTTTGTAACGGTACCTAATTGTAAGATTGGGTTAGGATTATAGAGGGCAAGGGGTATTGTTGTTAGGTGCCATCGAGTCGGTACCGACCCATAGTGACCTTGTTGTTATTGTTAAGTGCCGTCGAGTCAGTTCCAACCCATAGCGACCCTGTACAGGGTTTCTAAGGGTGTAAATCTTTACAGGAGCAGAAAGCCTCATCTTTCTTTCATGGAGTGGCTGGTAGTTTCAAATGACTGACCTTAGGGTTC